>NW_016157095.1:236724-290622 GCF_001687245.7 Rhagoletis zephyria
CGACAGGTTTGGAATTTTATCTTTGAAACGCCACACTTTTCTTTGAAATCGCTTTATTAGTTCTCGTGCAATAAGCGTTTTTGTGAAGCTCTAAAAATTACAACTACAACATTTGAACATAGCCCCCATACCTTAAGGTAAGACGTATTCTACGTCAATAAAATACAACAACAACAATAACAAGCAAACCTTTAAAAACAAGCTAATAAAAAAGAAAACAAATAAGATTCTAAAAACTGATTTAAATAAATACAAATACATACATATGTAAACATGTCTTTTTAAAAATTAAAAATTTGAAAAAACTAAATTAAAAACGAAAAAAATGTTGATCCAAAAAAAGAAAAAAAAAATTTCGCTGAGCCAGGACTCGAACTCAGATCTCTCCATCGGCACGCATGTGCCTTGCCCACTCGGCCATTGACGTTCCGAACGTACAAACTAAACCAACCGAACCAAACCTAAAAATTCTGCCCCTCCAACTGCCTAATTTCCATAAACTAAAGTGATAGCCAAAAAATTCACCTGACGAGTATCAAGTAGCGAAAAAATTTCAGACTAGAGATGGGCGAGGGATATCGGGAACCACGGGATCCATACTACTTATTTCAAATTGGCCGGCATGGGCGGTATCGGGAAGGTCTATAAAAATTTCGAGCGCTGGATGGGGCCGTAACTTCCGCAAATTCAGGTAACCTTCCTTAAATTCGATGTATGAAATATGCACTTCTTTATGTTTTACTGAGACGAAAATGAACACCAAAGCAAAACAAAATAATCGGAGGATGCCAGATCTTTCATACTTTCATATTTTTTTTATTATTTAAAATTAATTTGAAAGACATGTGAATGTTTCTTAGTGAAAGATTTCCGGACCCATGGTGGTAGATTCTAGTTTTCATTTAACCCAGATGTCCTCGAACCATGGTCCTCAACGTGAGTATCTCAATAGATTTGCACACAACGACTATCCGTACTGTTCAAGGTGTGGTTGTAGGAGCGTTGCCACCCGTTTAAAAAATCAAGTTCAAACTTAAATTAAGGTGATTAGGAAATACGTATCTTGTGATATGAGTGTAGGTCGAAAGAGATTGTGGTTTGGATATATTTAAAAGAGAGTTGCCACCTGTTTATGAGACGAAGGCGCTGGACTGATCCTTTTTCTTTTAGTTAAAGTTTTGGTGGCCGCTGTGGCTGAGTGGTTAGAGGTAACCTCCACCACAAATGGGAGGAGAAGCTCGGCCAAACACTTAATAAAAGTTTATGGTTAAGATATTTGCTAAAAGATGATTCCTCAAACTATCTTCTTTGCCTACCGGGTAAAAATATTTTAATACATATTCACAAATATGAGTGCAAAGTCAACATGCCACACATTTATGACAAACAAAATCTGCTCAAAAGCGTTCAGTAATTACAGCAAAATATTTTTGCACCAACACATTCCTCAGTTGTGTTCATTGCATACATATACGAAATATTTGCGTTGTTATTTTGTGTGCGTGCTTTTTACATAAACGAGTTCCTATAAGTGAAAGAAATGAAATAAATTGGCTGTCGCCCGATGCTGTCAAGCTGCGATTTCTGCTGAGATTTTCATGTTGACGCAGGATGACAGTAAAATTACCGCCTGTTCACCAACAACTTGGATGTTGTCCCTTTTGTTGCATTTTTGTTGTTGTAAGTTTTATACTGTTTTGCAGGTGTTTGTTTTTATTGTTGTATTGTGGTTTTTGCATGCAGTGCATTGACATAAATGGAAAATGTGGTTAACACTTTTTCGTATTTCTTTAGTTTTATTGAAAAATGTATATTTCGTGCAATTTGAAAGTGAATGCGTGCATATTTTTTCGATTTTGTAAGCAATTTCTTTGCAAGAAAGTATACTTGTATTTGCTCTTGACTTTTACTATGAAATTCACATGCACATACAAATTTACATTTGTACATATTTACCTACTACAATTTCGATAAAATCAGCAGAATACAAGCAATTAAGCTGAGCAGAAGAATGTACAGTATTTCAATTAAAGCTATGAATACAGAAAAAAATGATTGTCAGCGCTTTATACAGTTCGCTTGGCCGAGCTTCTCCTCCGATTCAATAGTTTGACGTCGCCTACCGACCACACATGGCTTTTCCTGGGAAGCTTTTTCAATGCAGAAATACATACATATCGCACACGATCTTCAAGAGTGACACAACTCAAAATTATACGTTCATCAGAAAATGCGAAAAACTATTTCGTAGCTCATTCTAACCACATGGGCAAGGGAGACATTACCTTAAGTTTTTTCCAACAAATTATAGCAAAATTTTGCTCCAGCTAATGCATAGTTAAAAAAACAACCAAATTTTAAGTTGTGTCACTTTTGAAGATCGTGTGCAATATATTCGGAAGCCTGCTTGTGAAACCGCTATTAAAAATAAACTTGTTTGGATGCAAACTGGTCGGACTATAGATCAAAGCTGGATCCTAACGGGCGAAGGAGAAGCATATTGGCAAAAAATTAACGAAATAGGTGGGTGGGTGGCCATACTAGCCAACCATGATGAATACATAATAATGTTAAATCAACATCGTACCTTTTCTGGTGCGACATGGTGTGTGAGCAACATTTTTTGTAAGAGTAATATTAAAGGAAAGAACTCATTATAAATATAGATACTTGTCGATTACGGAGCCGCTTACGACAGCACGAAAAGTAGTTATCTTTAAGGCACGATGTCTGAATTCTATAAATCTATAAATACCCTACAGGAAATTGAATTACTTTAAACTACTTTATTTTCAATGATAACTAATTTAAATTCTCACTATTTTACCTGCAAAGAACTCATTTATTCAACAAGGCGATGCCCCAGGAAGCAGTAAATTGCCTTTTCCTGCATGTATTTTCAGCTACTTTAAAATAAACTTGGCTCAAAAAACTTCAAAGTCAGTATGTTTCGTTTGAATACGCTTTCGCTCTGCACTTCACAGATGCCTTTCATAACTAAGAAAAGCCGAAATTAAAAATTTAAAATTAAGTGAGATTTGAACATGGACATTTTTGGCTGCGACCAATTGTAGCAAACATCTTTGCAGACTCAGCTACAGCCAGCCGTGTAAATGTGCTTTCAAATGTTCAGTTTTAATTGTATGCAAGCAGCAATGTCCGACTCTGCATTTAATTTCAACTACTTTAAAATGAATTTGGTTTACACAACTTCGAAGTCAGTATGTTTCTTTTGAATACGCCTGCGTTCTGTAATTCACAGATGCTTTTTCATACTTCCAAGACACAAATTGTTTTTTGAACAAAAAGAGTATACAAATTCGAAACGTTTACTCATTGCATTTGATTTAAAGTAGTCTATCAATTAGTTGATTTAAAAAAAAATCACTTGTTTCCGTCAGGGTATCTAATATAAATAATAAAAAAAAAATTTTCTTAGATTTTTGGCCAAAAAGACTTCGTTCCACAAAATCATTGAAATCGTATTAATTGTCAAAGTTCAGAGAAATTCTCAATCATTAATGCTCGTTCACACTATTTTAAACAAATATAGTCAACAAAATTAGGATTTACAAATTTTTTGACTATCGAGTTACTCAGATTTTGGATCATGAAATTTTTTTTCTCTATGAGGTAAACGTTCGTATGGCCAATAGCTATCAAGGCCAATATATGCGCACCCTTGGGTTTTATGTTGTTCTTTGTTACACAGTGAAATATGTACCAACCCATCACGTTCTGAAAGGTTCTAGACTTGCTTTTCTGCTGACCTAATTTGATTAGAGATGCTGAATCTTTGCGAGAAGCTAAACGTACATATGTAGTAGCGATTTCTCCATAAGAAGTTTTGCTGATCGGTAGTCCTGTGCGGTACGCGAATAAACAAATGAATAGGCTTGCTTCGTTTTCAAGCTATACTTTCAGGCGAATGCTAGCAATTTCATAGTAAAAAGAAACCATCTACTTAAAACTTCCAATGTAAACAATTTACTTTTTGCATGAAATTTTAAATTCTAAGAGCGCTTGTTTCGCCGGAGATTTACACTTTAACAAAAACAATCTTCATAAATCGAAAGCCCAACGTCGCTTTGCGACACCAACAATTCATGCAGCTGCAATTACTCATTCATGTAGCTGCGCCAAATGTCCCAACAACTGTATGCCCTCTCGATTGTGAACGATGAACATGAACGGATGATCGACACAGAACATCAGCGGCTTAGTGCGCAACGACGAAAAGGCGTTCCAAAACAGCACCACTATAAATGGAAATACAATTAAGCTTACAAATGTAGGTACGCATGTTGTACACAAAATGAATGTTGGTTGGGGTATTCAATCAATGTTTCAGGTAATTAAATTTAAATTCATTGCGCTATTTACTTACTCGATGGCTCCAGTTCACCAATGCCGTCCTCGCTCACTGCAAAATGTACCACCTGTGTAACTTGCCAGGCGCTAGGCCAGTGTAGATCCACATTCGCTGTGACATTTAGCAACTGAAATTAATAGAAACTTTGAAAAGTAGTCAGAGTGTGGAGTAGGGTGGTCCAAAAATTCATGTAAAAAAGTAAAGTCGGAACTTTAAGGCTCTCACCCCCTAGGATTGTTCTATAGCGAAAAAATATACCCCTATTTTTTGATTTTGAAATCAAAAAAAATATTTAGAGGTCGCTCAAAGCGCAAAAAAAGTTTTCCATGTATTTTGTAATGGGAAAAATAGAACTATTCGTGGAAATGGTATGGAATTCTTGAAAATCCATATTTTTCGATCGGAAGACTCTGCCCAATTATTTTTAAAAAATTTTTTATAAATAAATAGAAAATCTTCATTATTAAAAAATGGTTAAATAAATAATTGGATATTGTTATTGGAAGTCTCCTAAAGAAAATCAGAGTTTTCCGATCGAAATATATTGATTTTAAAGAATTCCATACCATTTCCACGAAAAGTTGTTTTTTTTCCATACAAAATACATGCAAAATTTGAAGCGCTTTGAGCGACCTCTAAATATTTTTTGATTTCAAAATAAAAAAAAGGGATATATTTCTTTTTGATATAGAACAATCCTAGGGGGTGAGATCATTAAAATTCCGACTTTACTTATTTTGGACCACCCTAGTGTGGAGCACATGTATTAAAGGCACGAATACCGAAGGTACAGAACTACATATTCCCTGTTGTTTCTACTTTTTGCGTACACTAACCTGCTGAAAAATGCCATCTAAGGCTGTGCGTTGCGAAAATTGAAATTTCGGCAAAAGAACACGCACCAAAGTCGGCTCAAAATGTTGACGCTGGTAGCCGGTTGCATCAGCTGCACCTGTCGGTTGTTCCGCGTCGCGTGACATGCCGCATAGCTCGTCGAGTAGCGTCACATTGGCACTCAGGCGCTGCAGTAGACGCGGCAAACCGCTCCTTGCATGTGGTAGTATGATGAGCATTTTCAATTGCTGCCGCTGTAGCGACAATTCCAAGGCGCTGGCGTTCAACTGCGTCAACTCACCGTAAAGAAAGATATCATCCTTGCGCATGGCATTCAGGTAAGCGTGTGTGTGCAGCTGTGGCATGTAGAATTGACGTTTGTGGGTATCACGCTTTTGGAAATTGTGCGCCCAGCGAGAATTTATACGCACCGCATTGATTAGTTCATTGCAATTGCTATTCGTTTTGTTGTTGTTATTGTGGTGATTGGCAGCGTTGTTGTTGTTGTTGTTGTTGCTGGTTCGTATCACTGCAGCAGCATTAATATCGATGTTTCTGCACTTGCCACTAGCACTGTTGCGGCTGGTATTTTTGTCATCATCCTCATCGCTCTCCTCGTTCAGCACAAATTGCAGATTTTTCAATTTCCTTGTAAACCGTTTTGCATTATATGCGTCGGCGTACAGCGTATTGGACACCGTTATGGGGTTGCCGGCAATGTTGAAAAACTCTGCATACTCCTTCATGCCGCTGTCGCCGGTTATGTCGGTGTCGGCATCGGCATCATTGCTTACTGCTTCGTAGGCTCTTTGATTGTACAAATCACCGTTTTCAATTTGATCAGTATGGGAGGCGACAGTTGGCACGACAGCTGGAATAGAAGCAGCAGCGGCGGTGGCATCGGCGATTTCTTTGTCCGTGCCATGCAGTTGCAGGTACAATGCTAGCAGTTCCTGTGGTGCAATCACAAAATTTGTTGCTGCATCCGCTTCGGCCAATATGCGTGCCAACACGAAATGCTTCAAATCAACGGTGTGGTCGGAGGCATCGTTGTGGCGCGCCGCTGTCGCCGTTGCCCTCTTAGTGACCGCATAAGCGAAGCCAAATTGTAGATAGCACAGAAGTGACAGTATAAAACCTGTAATGCAAAAGCTTCATGGTATTTTTTTCTTTCGTGTTCCATTTAAATTATTTTTCTTCAATACTTTTCAGTGCACTTACAAATTAAAATATTTCTATTGGTCATATTTGATATCAACAATTTTTTTTAACGCAACATTTTATAAACTTAGAACAAGTTCACTGCATTTTCATTTGAATACTAAACATTCAGTTTTACTAAAAATTCACTAGCTTTTCTAGTCTAGATATTAGGGTGATTCTTTGATTCAATCCGCTCTTAACTGCGAAATTTTTTTTTTGAACAGCAGCTGAAGAAAAAGCATTTACTAGCTAACAAATTCTTCAAGCACTAAGTACTTATGTATTGTCGCACAATAACGGACAAGGCTAATGTAAGCGAGTATTAATAGACAAAAACCCTTATCATTTTCAAAATTCTTATCAGCTTCGGCTTTTTCGGTAACGTATTTTTCTCTGAGCACTCAAATTCCCAGTGCAGTCTAATTTAACGCTTAATCACTACGTTCTCGAGCTTTGCCGCATTGTCAATTTAATTTGTATTTAACTTTTTAATATAACATAATCTTTACCACATACAGTGAAAGTTCGCATAAGCGGACACCGATATGTATGTACAAGCGCAAGAATCAACATTGGACTGAAAAAAAAAATTAAATTGAGCGTTTGTTAGAGCTTCGCGTCCACTCATGGGAGATTTTTTTTCATAAATGGGCATTTTTGAGTGTCCGCGTCCGTTTATCGGAAAGTCGGTGTATGGGAGATCATTTTGTATGGAAAACAAACCAAAAATTGTACGTTCCCTAAGAATGTGTCCATTTATAGGAGATGTCCGCTTATTAAAGCGTCCGCCTATGTGAGTTTTCACTGTATACAGGTTTGAAATTGGACACGTGCACGTACAAAAGGCAAATTGTTACAGTAACGACCCGATAGACTGGGCATGAAAATCAATTATAGAATCTGTAAAGAATTAATAGAAGCCACAGAGCGTATTTCTTCGACAATAGCCGTGAACACTTTTCTAAATGCTCGGTAGCTGTATATGTATATATAATATCGCGGAATTTTTTAATTGCCGTTGAACATTATGAAAAGTGTGGGAAACATAAATGGAGCGGAATTTAAATTTCGTTGTATAAATATTGTAGCCTATATAAAGTTTTTTTTAAAGTCAAATTATGGGCGTGTACTACACAAGATATTTAAGATATATTATTCAGCAGTTAAATGGATCCATTTGTAGGACAAAATGGTTAATAATAATTATTATTTTGAAAGTAGAAATTCTTTACGCTCGGTTGTTAATGCAAACGACAGAAGGAAGGAGGGTATGGTGGTTGAGCATGCTTAAGATGAAGATTAAGACTTAGATTAAAACTAAGATTAAGATTTAGGTTAATATTAAGATTAAGATTAATATTAAGATTAAACTTAAGATTAAGAATGAGATTTAAATTAAGATTAAGGTTAAGATTAAAATTTAGATTAGATTAAGATTAAAATTAAGACCTTTGTATTTCAATATTGAGATTTAGATTAAGACTAAGATTAAGATTAAGGGTAAGATTATGTTTAAGACTAAGATTCAGATTAAGATTAAAATTGCGATTAACATTAAGATTTCGATTAAAATTAAGATTATAATTAAGGTTAAGATTAAACTACGACTAAGAGTGAGATCAGGATTAATATTAACATTAAGATTAAGATTAAGAATAAGATAATGATTAAATTTAAGATGGAGATTGAGAATAAAATTAGGGCTAAGATTGAGATTATATTAAGATTGAGACAAACACTAAGATTAAGATCGATAATAAGAGTAAGATTATGATTAAGAATAAGATTAAAAAGATTTTAAAATTTAGACTAAGATTAAGATTAAGATTAAGATTAAGATTAAGATTAAGATTAAGATTAAGATTAAGATTAAGATTAAGATAAAGATAAAGATAATGACTAAGAATATGATTGAAATTAAAGATTAAGATTGAGATTAGGATTAAGATTAGAAATTAAGTTAAAGGCTAAAATTAATATTAAAATAAGATTAAGATGGTTGCTTATTAATCTGAGGAAAGAACTCAGATGATATGACGAGCTATACTCACTTCAGTTGCGCGTGGGATCCGCACACATTTGCATACAACCTACCCTACAAGACATTGCTGAGCACTTTAGGCAAAAATTCTCACACATTTACACTTTTGTTTTTGTAGTACGGCATAAATGAGTAGTTTGACTATTAGTACTGAGGACTTTCTGATGACAACATTGAGGGGAAAGTACTCAAATTTTTCCCATGGCCTGAACGAAAATGAGGACTTTGATAAGCACTTTTGTGATTAGGAGTAATGATAATATGAGTACTCATATGATACTCAGCTGTCTTGTAGGGTAGTGTTCACACTACACCACCTTTCTCTATATCGTCTCATCGAATTAGACATCGATCGGAAGGATACTATCCTAGAATGTCAGGGTCTTACTAAACGGTCAAGCAATGTCTAGCTTGAAATATTTAACGTAAACCGCCTGCTACACGGTAGGATACCACATGCCACACGCTCTTTACATGCTTCACATACTCACGGAAATCCACCCTAATTTACCGCCGTCATCATTCCGATATTTGGAAATCGGGGATGGTGGTTTTATAAACGACTTAACGACTGAAACACTGAGGTAACATTGTGATTATTTATAGCTTTTCACTATGCTTCCTTCCATTAAAATTGATATCCAAAGAACAAAACATACTAATATGCAATTTTTTCTATCTTCAAGGCTTTTAATTTATTCAGAATTGTGTAAAACACTATCGCCAGATGGTTTGCTCTACTGCATATAATGCGAGTACGAAAGATTCACTTTAATATCACAAAACTTGTTCAAGTGAGACGGAAATGAAGAAAACGAAAAAAGAAATAGCGAACTGCGTAGGACGTGTAACCTTAACAAATTGTTTCCAATTTTGAAAATCTTTGTAACTAAGCGCGACAGTCAGCTTAACAAGGACACTTCAGCCACGGAGTGCTTCCTGTGGCGTGCTGGTGTGGGCGTCAGTGTGTGACTGCTATGTTGAGTGATGCTGCTAATGTGCGCAGGATATGCATGCCGTCTGTTACATGCGCTTAGAGTACACCATATAGTACAAAATCTTTGCTTGTCGGGAGATTCGTATACCTACATATATATATATATATATATTACTTACTTACCTGTGCAGGGACGCTGTGTTTCTAATGCTCCGAACGATGAGTATGTTTATCCTCGAAAGCACCCTGCGGGTATAGAACTAAAAGGTAAGAAAATATATCTTAGCAATTTTGAACCAAATCTGAGCTTAAAATAGGTAATCTTAGTAGTTAGGTAGCCAGGTGGTAGCTCCATTTATAGTATCCTGTGGTCAACCCACTAAGGATTGCAGCAGGTCCCTCTCAATTATTCTGTCTGTTGCACTGACTATTCCAAATCCTCCGATCGGAAAACGGTTGAAAAATTAACTAATTCAGCCTCGGAAGATAGTTCCAGAAGAGAAAAGTGCTGTTACGCTTCCCAGTTGTCAGTGTGCGTACAGTGTCAAAGCCAGCCTGCTTTGATGTTAGCGCACTCTCCATCTCCTGGCAACCAACATAGAGTCTCTGCTTATTGGAACACGTTCCAATGTTGACAATCTAGGTTAGGTTAGGTTAAGTTATCCTGGATGCCCTCATCCCGTACAGGAAAAGGGCCCATTTAGGTCCCCATGGGCCAACTGTGAGCATTATTAGAGACTACTTGCGTCCCTGCTTTTACCTTAGAAATGGAACCAACTTGTAGCTCTGATAAAGCGCACAAAATCGTAGATACTGGCTCGGTTCAGTTCTGCCAGACACTCAAAAGAGTAGTGCAGGAGCGAGCGTCGACAGCAGCTATGACAGTAACCGTTTGACCTCAAATCCATTCTAGCAGCGTAGGTTCCCATAAGGCAGTTCCCGGTGAGAATTCTAATTATATATCGGAGCTGTGGTCGCTCCAAATGGAAGAGAGGGCGAGATCTACGCTTATCTAACGTACAGTAGGGTTCCTTTCCTAGCTAGCTCGTCTGCAACACAGTTGCCCGGTATGTCCCGATGACCTGGCACCCATACAACATGAGTAGGGAATGCGTAGTCCAGGTGCCTGAAGTCTGCTGGAAGATCTTTCAAAATTCTAGAGTGTCCGAATCCCGTGTCACTCCACGTGGTCAGCGCGTTTAATCAATAGCATTACAAATTGCCTTTTCCGGATTGACACTAAGGCCAGATTACTTGGACCTGGATTCCAAAATGCGTAAAACGCATTGAATCAGATCGCATAGGACTTAATATCTCAACCTGTTTTGTACGTCTTGATGTTATTTAAAAAATGGAGGGCCCTACAGTTTCACGCCGCCTTCGAACTGGATTTTATAAGAAGCTTTTCAAGACATGGAAACACTCGGAGGCTTGCCATTGCTTGTTGAGTGGCGACCGCTGTTTAGAAAAAACTTTTTTCTATATTTTTTGGGATGCTGTCTTGGCCAAGAGAGTATACTACGGAAATGCACCTATGCAAAGGCTAACTCTGCAATGTCCATGCAAATTATATCAATATTAAAATTCCTACGCTCTTCTCCCTATCGCTTTCTCTACTGGGTATTTATGTGCGCATTGTAAGACCTTGTTACATGAAATTTCTACACATAAAATTCTGTAACTGCAATCGGGCACTTGTTATTCCAGCAACTATTTTTCTACTCTTGTATTTCTAGCGTTTCATGCTTACCAAGCTGCAGTACACAATTTCACTTGAGTTCTTTTTTGATTTTTTTTTTTAATTTTTCGGAATTCGAATCCCTTTTCAAGTAGAAATATCAGGTGTTTCAATGTTAACCAGACGCTCTCCCTACATGTGTGTGTGTGTGTGTGTGTGTGTGTGTGTGTGCGTGCTTGTCCACCTTCGTATTTTGTATGTCTTTCTTTCTAATTCCGTTGTCGCTGTTTCCTTCAACACAGGATTTATGCAAAATCCTTGAATTGTTTCGCAAAGCAGAATCACTTACAACTGTTAAAATGGAAATAGGAAAAATGACGAAAGCAAAGGAGTACCAAAAAATAAAAAATATACAAAAGGCACATACATATATACATACATATGGATACGACGAGTATGTGCATCTGTGTTTATTCCAATACATGTGTGGGAGTGTGTATTTGCTTTGAAATCACACATAAAATCTGCTCACGTGCGATTTGTTTTCGTTTTTCATGTTTTGTCAGGGAGAAAGAAACAAAAAAAAACAAAATCAAGCAGCAGCCAAATGCCATGCCAGTGTAACGGAGCAGCATTAGATTGTATGCGAAGATATGTACCTCAAAGGATACAAAAAACTACGTGTACAATACGCTTCAGTTATGAGTGCAAACGAGTGAAGTTATGGAAAAGAAAAATAGTAAAATGTAGCAAATCCAACTGATACGCACCTATGAAGCAAAAGATAAAAGCACACACTTGTACTTGTTAAGCTACATAAATACGTGTGTAGTAGTACTCTGATACACACACATAATAACTAACTTGTTTTGATACATTAAGGCGGGCCAACTTTTTTGAAACAAATATGAAAGTTTTCACTGTTGCGCCACCTAGTGGAAGTTTTAAGAAGAAGATAAGTGCACAAATGGATACCTCATACCAAAAAAGCCTCTTATAGCATGTTTTTTTATGCAAAATTTAAGCACTTGTTTACGACACTACAGCAAAGTGCTAAGAAATATATTTTCATTCGGCAAACTAAAAATTGATTTTATATCCACAGTTTCTTCGGAAAATCTTTGGATTGGACGTAGAATCCTTCTGTGGTATAGGCGCATAGTCGAAAAATTTTCTTTAAAAATTGGTCCTCCCTAATTTAAATACATCGTAATACTATGTAATTTTTTCCCTTCCTCTTAGCTTAGGTTCCAGTTGGTTAGCGGTAGACAGTTAGCTAAACGCCTGAGGTATTTCAACTGGCTGGGCAATGGAAATATTTCGAAATATTACACCTGTAAATATACTTACATGCATAGTTCCATAATAACATATTGTCATATGCACGTACATTAGGGTGGTAAAAAATAAAATAAAATGTTGAGCTCAGCCCCTAGGATTTTTCTAAATGGAAAAAGGTTTATTCGCATTTTTTATAAAAAAAAAGATATTTAAAACTACCCCAAAGGGCATAAAGTAGTCCATACATACATGTACATATTTTATACATATAGGGAAGAACAATTTTTCGTAGAAATTGTATAGAAAATTAATATTTTTCAATCGGAAAGCTGCATTTCTATTCAGGAGACTTCTATAAGAATACTCAATTGTTTATTTTACCAGTTTTTAATTGTATTTTTTAGGGGACTTATAATGGGCTTTGAGGCTGTTATAAAAATATAATTTTTTTAAACAAATAATGCGGGTATCCTTTTCACCATTTAGAAATCTCCTAGAGAGCTTAATATATTAAACCTTTTTTCACCTGCATTTATTTGTGGACCACCCTAATGCACATACATACATTATGGCTTTCAAATTTATATATGGGTGTAAGTGCTTATGCTGTGCCATTTGCACGTACTTTTAGCAACTAATAAAATGTCTGCTCTTTCATTTGTGTGGGTGACTGTGCGTAGGTTATCTTGTATTTAAACTATTTTAATTTCAGTAGTGAGAAATTGTTGCAAGTGCAATTTATTGCAGTTATTTCGCACCCACACTCAATTGTAGAGTAATTGCGTTCACATTTTTGAAAATGCAGAAAGTGTTGTTATTCAAATTTATTGAGAGCAAAAATAGTTGTCGTTCTGGGTACAAAAATACATAAATGAGTGCACTTGAGATTTAACTGCTTAAGTATGAGATATTAACACAAGGCTTTCTGTCCTCAGGTTCTAAAAAATTTTCCTGTAAAGTTCTTGTTCTTAAAACAGTATCTATTTGCTTTCACTTGAAATCAATCTCCGTAGCTCATATAAGTTCTAATGCTCTCAGAAGAAAAATTCATCTTGTAAATAATTATATACCCCAGTCAAAGAATTATATGTACACCATGTTTTTCTTCGTTTTCTCTCTTTAAATAAGGGTACAATCTTCTGTGATAGTGCTTAATTTTAACTACCGTTATCGTAAACAATACTATATACTAGAACTAGAGATATGCGCGGGATATCGGGACCCACGATACTGATTTCGAAATGGCCGGGATGGGCGGGACAGAACCAAAATCCCATTCCAACACTCCCGATAAAACACACTACCTCCACAAATTCTGAAAATCTTCATTAAAAACGTTTTATGAAATAAGCACTTTCTTTATATTTTATTGAGCATTCATAATTATACCTTTCATGAGCATGAAATGGTATTATAACTTTGGTCCGATGTTTGTAGGTACCAGAATAAGAAGAGATAGACCCATTAAAATGTATACTTAAATGATCAGAACGTCGAGCTGAGTCGATTTAGCCATGCCCGTCTGTCTGGCTGTCTGTCTGTCTGGCTGGCTGTCTGTCTGTCTGTCTGTCTGTCTGTATGTCTGTCTGTCCGTCCGTCTGTTTGTATGCAATCTAGTCTCTCAGTTTTCGAGATATCCGGATGAAATTTGGTAGGTGGGTGTATTTTTATAATGTATTAATCATTTGTCGGAACCGGAAGAATCGGACCACTATAACATATAGCTCCCATACAACTGATTGTTCAGATATGAGATTTTTCGTTATAACTCCTCCATTTATATAGCTGGGAACAGGAAATTCCGCACTGTTTTCAATAATTATCAACAGAAAACTTACAGTGAAAATTAAAAAGATCGGATAACTATAACCTATAGCTCCCATACAACTGATTGTTCAGATATGAGGTTTTTCGTTATAATTCATCCATTTATGTAGCTAGGACCATGAAATTTCGCGCTGTTTTCACTCATTATCAGCAGAAGACTTACAGTGAAAATAACGAATCGGGTCACTATAACCTGCAGCCCCCATACAACTGATTTTTCAGATATGAGGTCTTTTATCATAACTCCTCAATTTATGCAGCTAGGAACATGAAATTTCGCACCACTTTCACTCATTATTTACAGAATACTTACAGTGAAAATAACAAGGATCGGGTGACTATAACATATATGTATCTTCCATACGTCTGATTGTTCAGATATGGGATTTTACTGTAAAACTCCTTTATTTGAACAGCTAAAACCAATAACTTTCGTAAGCTATTGTATAAATAATAATACAAAGTCTACTGAGAAAATCGTCAAAATCTATGCTGTATAAGCTTTATCTCCTATAGCACTGATTGTTCCTATACCAGTTTTTGCGATATATCTCCTTTATGTAGGAAGCTAAACCCATTAAATTGTGTTATCGGTTTACATACGGATCTCACAGCAGTGAAAATCACTTTGATTGGTGCTATATAAGGTATATCTTCCATACCTCTGATTGTTTAGATACGATTTTGTATATATGTAACTACTCTATCTATGTGTGCTGTGAATATATAATTTTTTTCAAATGCAGTAATCTGTTAAAGTAAAGTTTTCAGATGTTCATGAAAGGTATGAAGCCTTCGGCATAGCCGAAGACAGCGCTGCTCTTACTTGTTTTCTTATCATTTAAACTTAATTTGAAAGCCATGTGAATTAATCTCAGTGATCGAGTCAAATGCCGCAGGCACGATGAGCGATGCAAAACAAGCTACTTTTCGACCAGCAGTGAAAAATAATTCGAAAACTATGATTTCTATCCGATGGTGATATGCTTTAACTCTTACCATTTTCCCAGTGAAAATTTGGATTCAAAACTTATTTGTAATTTTTCTCTATGATGGTAATTTTTAACATTGCATCGAGAAAACTTCATTAGAAAACGAAGAAGAAGGCGCATTCGACATTGAAATTAAGGACGAATTATATGATGACGTCAAAGAAAGTTAAAATATAAACACTTCCGAGCCTAAAAAAGTTAACAGTTCTGGAAGTTTAAAAGTCTGCATCAAGTGTTATATAACTTCCATGAGATTTTCTAGGAAATTTCTCGGAAATTATGTATTGAATTAATTTCTATTGAAGTTATGTTATGTTGAAATTAAGTCTGAAATAATGTCCACATTCTATAAATTTTGGAGATATAAAGTTCCTCAAACCCAGCTTCTTCGTCTAGGGAAGCCAAATATTTAGGAGCGAGTAAAAAGGGCATCAGCGATTCTCTGCTGCTTTAAAAACGTTATGGGGAAAGATGGGACCTCCCTCGAAAAGTGTTATTTTGGCCATATGTAACCATACTCAAGCCAATCAGTAGAAAAGTCCACTCTTATTAGGGTGCTATTGCTCTAGCGCTTACAGCTATGCTTAGTGTCGCACCTTCCACCTTAAGATTTAATAGCTCTGGGTTCTCCTTCAACTCGGCATACGAGCATTCGACAATTCTCAAAAGCATTAACTTCTTACGGAAAGAAATAGATCAGAGTGTTTCTAGGCTGGCACCGAAAAAAAGATCCTTCTCCGAAAAATTCCCTCCAAAGGGCGAATTGGAGAAGGAAAGCCCCTGGAGTAGAGGTCCAATAAAAATCTTTATGGATGGATTAAGCTGGATAGCAGAGTTGGAGGAGGTGTTTTCTGTTAGCAACTCTTAATAAATCTCAAATTTAGGCTGCCTAACTTTTTCAGTGTCCGTGAGACAGAGTTCGCTGGGAGTTTTCTACTGAGCGGTAGGGTAAAAGTTTCATCTGAAAACCAAGCGGTAATCAAAGCGCTGGGATCGCGTATGCCTTAACTGTCTCTCAATCGCCTCAGAATATTTTCGAATTACTGACCGGACATTATTTTTTAGAAACCTATGCGGACTGAACATCCTCAGTAACCATTACTGCCGCAGATGCTTGAAGGAAAAGGTGAAATCAATTGTCTTATTCGTATTATGTTACGATTGAAACGCGAAGCGAAGTGTACAATAAATTTAGTGACAGAAGTAATGAGCATTAGCGATTGCCTTGCACATGAACTGGTATACAAAAATGTCAGAACTTCCCTCGGTTGCTCGGCATTCCCTAAACTAAGGCATTTCGTCATCTCTACCGTAGATACCAGCTACCTTATAAACTTTGTTTTAACTACCTAGTGCTTCTCTTAACACAGATTACCTGCAGTTGCCGGTCAAGAAATTTTATAATTTGGTAACACAATGTACAATTCAATCAATGCCTAAGCGAGCTCTTCCCTGGGCTAACGTTATAACTTATCCTAACCTAACCTGACCAAACCTGTTTACTTCCTAGTTTTGTATAAGGTTAGGTTAGGTTAGGTTAGAAGGGCGTGTGTGGACTATACCATACTTTCATTCGGAGACAGAATTGTCCATTGTGAGTGCCCTATTTTAGTGGGCGTCAGGAGGAGACACGAACCCATTATCTAAAGAGTAGATTTAAGTCATTATTCTACTTAAGCAATTACTACCCCTGACGGAGCCGAGGAGATCCAACAGTTTCAACTTCCGCTTTCTCGACCAGGCTGTTGAAGAAGCGTGAGCCCAAATGTTTGAGTCGCTTCGTCTGTAGACCTGGACATCGACACAGATGTTGATCAATTGACATTTTCTCATCCTCATCATAGCAGCCTCTGCAGAGAGTACTTGTTGGCATTCACCATCGTTGAAGCTTGGTGCTATAGGACAGTATCCTGTTATGACGCCGGTAAGGACTCTTACTACAGATCTACTGAGTTTCAGTATGTACCCTGTCTTTTGCTATGTCCCGGGAGAAAGCAAAGAGTGACGTTGATATGGCTCAGTGACACAAGCGTGGTGCGACATTTTCATACAATTCCCGATTTTCAAATTTTAGATCCTATTGCCTTCAGTGCTGCCGCAGTGTCGACAAAAATAGTGGCTTTGTCTTCTGGAACTCCACTACTAAGTAAAAGACTAGCTGTAGTTTCTACAGCGTAGATCTCCTGCTGAAAATGGGAAATTTGAAAAATAATTGTGAAAGTTCCGGATCGGAATGCTACGAAGTACTTACATACATACATACTAAATGCGAAAGTAGGAAGTAAAAACAATGTTAAAAACTTTTCGTGCGCACTCCTTATATACATTTCATTTTGCAAAATACAGGAAAACACTTGTTAAATATTTTTTTTCAAGTAAATGTTTTATGTTGCACTATTTTCATTTGGACAACAAGTATTACTGGATGCAAAAGAAACCTTCTCAGTAATGACCTCGAATTCCAACCCTCAGCCATCAGTCACTGCAAATAACTCATACGCCATGACGGCAAACATAACTATGGTGAAGTGGTTTTCCAGCACACTTGCGTAAAATATTGATAAGTGTGTGCACAACAAGCAAGTTAGCAACAAATATACATTTACAAAGAAGCAAATATTTAACAGTAATGGCAGTACGGTAAACAGTGAAGTTGCATATTTGTACTGGGGATTGAGAATGTAACAAAACTTTGAAATGGTCGTACATACTATTTATGTAGGAAAAAAGCTTATCGAAAATGAAAAGAGATGAAAAATAAATGCTGAAAAAGTGGCAAAACTGCAAATACTTGAGACACTTTTGAACTGTATGCGCTTGCAAAGAAAACATAGCAAACTCCAAATAGTAATAGTCCCACAGCAACAACAAGACAAAGCAAAGTATTTTACTAATAACAAGCATAGCAAAATAATCATACAAATGAATATACAGAGGCGAATGCAATGGAGTAGCTGAAAAAGAAATAACCGAACTCAAAGAACGGCAGCGAAACTTGGTTGAGTGCTGATGCGCGGAATGGAGGGAAAAATTGTTGGGGGTGGAGTTGTAAAGCAAAAGTGAGTGGCGTTGCGTATTCAAGTGAACTGATCTGACATTGAAGTGGAGTTGCGCTGCTGTCTAATGAGATGAGCTGACGGCTAGTACGAGCAAAAGCCATGCAAACAACTGTTTGGCTGGGGATATTGAGTAACTGTTTGGTATCGAAAAGGATGCTGCATCGCGATGGTAAATAGCAAGATATGTGTGTTATTCTTGCAGCAAATTGCGCTGTGGTTGCTGCAAAGGCGCTGAACGCAAGCGGAAGGAGTTCAAGTGGAAGATTCAGTTGAAGTTCGTTTGCGTATCCGTTTCCGTTTTGTTAAACTTTGAGAGTTGAAAGTTGCGAGTTGCGAGTGTACAACTCCACTTAACTATATAAGTATGTACATAAATACATGTAAGTATGTATTTATGCATGTACATTGTACAAAGTTGAAACTAAAGATTGCTACGTGCTACAGAAAGTGCCTGAGGGTCGCATGAAAAATGAAATGAACTGGTAGAGTATGCATGAAATAGCAAGAAGAACAAAGCAAAGAAGCAAAGACAATGAAAAGTCGTATAGAAAAAAAACAAGTGTATTTTTTTTGTTGTTTTCACATTCAATGTCGAACTTAAAAGGGTATAAAAAGCATAGAGCGATGATTTTCGGGATTTAGCAAATGAAAGCGAGGCGTGGTTGGGAGCCACGAGCACATACTCACACACACTAATAAAAGTTAATGAAGAAAAAAGGGGTTTCCAATAGCAGTTGCTAAGCACGCAGCAAACGAAACAGACGAACGGGTAGACCGCCAAGCTAGACAGTTGCAGGCAAGAAAAAGCAGCGAGACTTAGACAAACAAATGTCATGTATTTAGACGCCGCCGGATACAGACCGTACCGACCGTAGCGCGCTGCTTGTGTAGGTGTGAACGAACAATGTATACTATGTATGTATATTGGAGTAGAGTATATCGTTGGGTTGTAGAGTAACATGGCTTGCTGCAATAGCCTGCGAACGTGACTGGATTCTTTAAAAAGTTCTGCGCTATGAAATGCTTATTTTGAAGTTTTGCAGTTGGCTCTAAACTATTTGTACTTTGTATAAATGGCCAGGCGGGAATGGGGAGAGGTGTACATATGTTTGTTTATATTGTTGGCACATTTAAGCTCATCAAGCGTGCAATGACTATGTATTGTTTGTCTTCTTCCTCTCCATTTCACTTTACCTTGTTTCTACAGTTACTTTCGGCGACCTATCAAAATTTGGCTATCCTTGAGCTGAACTAGAGTGAAGCGCGCTTCCGAATGGCTAAGGGTACGTTCGCACAGAAAGCGGAGCCGAACCGAGTGAAGCTGAGTGAAGGTTTCAAATTGCTGTAGTTATATGAAAGTGTTTATTCGGCAAGATTTTTCAGAACCGATTTGGAGCTGCAGGCAAAACAGTCTTTGATTTAGAATTTTCTATTTAATTTATGCAGCTTCATGACGCTGCTCCAAGCAATATAGCAAAATATTTTACTAGCTTAATGAGAGAGGAGACCACTTTGCTTGCACGTATTCATAAGCAAAAATATTAATTGGACCAAGAAGTAGTGACCAATGGTAATCATCTATTACCAGCTCAGCTCTGCATGATTATAAGCCATGCAGAGTACGTAAAAAACTCCGTATGCATTGTCCAGAGAATGCATCACACTAGGCCGCGCATACTTTGAAGTGCCATCAAATTATAACTTAAGGAAGTTGAGAATTGCATGTGCGAAAGTTTCATAAATTACATAAAGGAAATTTTTGCAAATTAGGCAGTGCATAGCATCCATTTAGGCGCTCGGTGTTAGCAGTCACGCATAAAAAATATTTAAATAAAAACGAGTTTTACAAGTAATCGTTTGTATAAAATTGAGCAAATATTTTTGAAGCCGCTTTGCATTGGCGGTATCTTTGCAGCCAAGTTCATGAGAAAAGTACAGCTTCACTTCATTCAGTGTAAAATACAGCCATTTTATGAGAAGCTTTTTCATGGCAAAAGTACACTCGGAGGTTTCCAATTGGATGCCGAGGGGCGAGCGCTGTTAAAATTTTTTCTGGTTTAAAAGTTGCCCGGCAAGGGATCGAACCCAGGTCATATGGAGTGGTAGTATGCATTCCAAACCACTCTATAGTTGCCCGAATCTCATTTAAAAGTATAGGTCTGGAACTATATCGACAGTTCAACCAGATAGTGCTATCACCTGCTGCCGAAGCACCTGCACACAAATTGTTTCGTAGCACAGGCAAAATATATAACTAAGTGTGGAGTGATGTTGTCCGTGTACTAGTTCTAAATCCCCCGTTTCGGCTATGTTTTTGGGAAATATTTTTTTTCTTTATTGCTGTCCACCAAATCAGTACCTCAAGAAACTATATCAGCCTGGTTATAACTTTCCTGTAGACGCTTAAAAGATTTTTTTACTCGCTCCAGCACTTGGTTCTCATATTCCGTTAATTTGGATATATCCTTGACCCATTTGCTTAGAGTGGCACGTTCGGAGCGTAAGCTATGGCTTTCTAGCTGACAGAATCAGGTATCACCAGTACTTTGGGTCTTGTTGGAGACCCTAGAGAGTAAGTGAGTTTTATAAGCTGCCTTACGAATTTATGCAAGGATACCTGAGCTTGGTTGCAAACTGGGTTGCCAAGTGTAGATTAGGCACCAACCCTTTTAAACGAAGCTCGTGTTTTTCCTTAGGAAATACAAAATATCTAGAATTCAACCATTTATGCTCGCTGACAGATTTAAGTATCAGAGCTGGATTCTGGACGGCAAGTTATTCTAGAAGCCTAGCATAAAGCAAAGGTATAACTTGAAGACAACGGTAACTTTATATAGCTTCTGGGTGCCATCGGCAGGCGCTGAGGAAACTCGACGAAAGCGACTGATTAGCTTTGCGTATCCGTAATTAAAGCAGTTTTGTTGTAAAAACGTAAGGTGGAGATAGCGCAAAGAGCAGCTCTAATCAAAATCAGTTAGAAACTTCGGACCCTCCACTCTTGCACTCAACAAGGCTCAAAGCTATCTCTGTCCACGCTGCGGTTGGACTACGCGGCGTAGGATTAAAGTTTACTTCTAAGTAACTAAGGGCACTTCAGAATTTTAAAAACTTTTGAGTCCATCGGCCTGGACTATTCACCACTACCATTCCTTCCAGGGAAGAATGTGTGGCATGCAATCTTTGGAATTATAGCCCTGGGAATTTAATTAAGGATATATCAAAGTTGGTTGGAAGAATGGGTTGGAGTGTGAAGATTCTATTGTTCACACTTGCTGGGCTGCTGGTAAAATGGGCATCTAACCAGCTCAGCAAATATTGAGGCGAAAACTTTGGAATTTACAGTGGTTTAGCGCTTCTAACGTGTAGATAGGAGCCGGGTGTAAATTAGTCATTGTCCGATTGGAATTCAGGCGGTACAATTTAACACGCGAGTTTAATACTTTTTAATGTATTTAATTTATTTGCCTAGTTGACATTTTATTTCTGACATAATTTAAAGCGACTTTCTGTGACTTGCTTAAGGATAATAAAGGAACAACATGAAACGCTGCTCCTTTTTTGTAGAAAAAATAAATAAATACTTTCAATGACAACATACTGACATTGTGCGGTCAATTGACGTTTATTTCATTGTAGTTGACAACATTGTCACAGCTATACAGTTATTGTGCGCGATATGTGGAGTCGCATACGTTAGAGTATGTGTTGCCATGTCATTTGTAAATTTTTTCCTGAACATTTGTTTGTGCAGCTTTCTTTCTACTTATGTTTATCTCCCCTTTTTCGCTTGTTTACCTTTGTTATTTTTATTGTATTGCCTATTCTTGTGTACACTTTTCATTCTTCACACAGAGCATACCACAAGGCGCAACTCTGTCCAATCTTTTCTAAATTACGTAGGGGAAATAGGAAAAAGGGACTCGTTAGTTCCGCTGTGCTTGCAAAAATTTGTCGATGTGTGCGTGTTTGTTTTTTTTATTTCCCATTTGTTTGTTTATTTATTTTCATTGTGCAAGTATGTGTCAAATTCACTGTAAATCTTTGTTTGAGTTCATTCCCTGCAAAAAATTAGTGCGACAAACTTCTAGAGAGAATATTTCGGGATTAGTCTCAATCGGGTACAATTGCGCATTCATTAGTTGCAACTAGTCCTATACAGACGGGTGTTATTGGAGGTCATTCTTTACTGGTATAAAGGGAACAATTAGTCTCTTCATAGGACATGATCAGCTCCTGCTATGTTCTTTTGCGATTGTCCCGGACTCATGCCGGATTAGTCGAATTTCTTGCAGGGTTTCTCTGCAAACTTTTTATATGTGCATATGTTGCGTGATATTGTGTGGCGTAGCAAATAGTTGCTGGCAAAGAATTTTGCGGTGATTTTGAGTAAACAATACGAAGAATGAATGAATGAATGAATGAATGAAACGAGCCACTCAGACACTCTGCCAGCACAATGCAGCGTCAAAGCAACCGTGAGCAAACGGTTGGGGTAATCACGTTGCTGGCAGGGCTAATCAGCCCTAGCAGACAATAAATTGGCAAGAATGCCATTGCGGGTGTGTGTGTGACAATATGAAACGTGAAAAAGGAAAGGATTACTTTGAAGTGACAATGGTGGAAAATAGCATTTTTTTATTTAGAAAGACGCGAATTGCTCCGATAAAAGTTTAATAAAAATTGTTAGTTTAGTTCTAATAGCTGTCTAAGTCGATTTATGTACTTTACTGAAATATTGCTTTAAAGAAGGCAGTGGCTCATAAATACATTTTTGCAATAATATTATATTTGAATTTCGATAGATAAAATTGTCCCTATAACAAATAAAATCAAAATGACCAAAAAAGAGATCGGTGCAGAAGATATTGAAAAAAATTAGAAAAATCGGGGTTTTAGGGGGTTTATGACAAAGATATCGACAAATGTTATAGGGCGAAAGCAAAAAAAAAACACCAAATTGTAGATAAGAAAATGCGTAGGTTTTTTTTTTGTAAAAGAATTGCGAAAGAGTATCTTTCTCGAAGCCCACTATCTTTCCGCACACACACGTCAGTGGTAAAACGCTATGCTCCCCTCTACAATTGCTTCAGTTTTCAGCTTTCTCTGCATCTGTGGGGGAACTAATTGAATATTCTGATTGAATCAGACCACGTGTTAGTTTCTGCATTTTCTTGGCTACACGTGATCTTGTTAACTTTATAAGTATTTATTTGAAATTTTTTATTCGAGTACTTGTTTTGTGCATGACAAAATGTTTGCCAAGAAAGACTTGAAAAAAATTGGAATATGCGACAGACTTTTATTGCAATACGATTACTTAAACCCTTAGTATGGCCTTGTACGATATGGCGTATGAGTAACATTACCGCCTGCTTCTATTTCATACAAAGTATTCTTGCACAATTTCGTTTGGCCATTCACAAATTGTTTATTCCACATCGCTGTTCATCGTCAGCCGATTGATTGTTGCAAAATAACAAATGAAAAAAAATACAAAATATTTGTTATTTTTTTCTTTTTTTTTCCACATTGAAGTTTGAATTATTTTTTCATTAAAATTAAAATATCTTGGGAAAACGACCTGATCTGGAAAAGCGGTATTTAGATCCACTAACTACCACCCAATATCAAGTTTACGTGTTTCGTAGTTTTTGTGTTATTTTTGTATTGAGATATTCGCTACACCACGTACACACATATTTGCATAACTTTACTAGAGCCTTTTCAAACATTTTTGGTTTGATATCCATTTCTTAATATTTCATTTAATTAAGTTTTTCGTCGGCAACGGCATTCCAATGAAAATTTGACTAGACTATAAAAAAATTGTAAACTTAACTATGTACATACATGAGTAGATATTTCGTTTTACTCAGTTATAAAAGGTACGTTTCTGAATATCTTATTTTTAACAAAAACTTTTTTAAACAATTTTTTATATCTTATTATATCTGAATTACAGTAGACAAAAAACTAAGGCAAATTCCAAGGACCGTTTAGTGACAAAATAAATAAAAATTGAATTACAAAACGATGTTCCTCTTCACATTACTAACTTATCATCTTTTACGTTAAATATAAATAAGCTTCTTTTCATTATCTCCTTTGAACTGTTACAAATTACAAAATTGTAAAATCACCGGCCTCAATGTCGACTTTGAACTTGCCAACTTTCAGCATTTTATCGCTATCAATATCTATACAAAACTTTTTCATTAGCCTAAGCGCCACAAAGATGGCAATCGTAAGTTGGCTTTTCTACGCACTTAACAAAGTTGCACCTTTGCCCAACCTAGCCAGCATCATCGCTTTGCTACTTGACCAACTTTTCATTGTACTGAATCAACTGATTCATAAACGTTCATAAAAATGTATTCAGCGTGGGGGTACTTTTATATATATGTACATACATAAGTACATCGTACGCCTGCCCACAGTCTGGCCTTTTTTTAATTTCGAACTTTTCTTCGTTTCATTAGCGTTGCTTGCTGTCAACTCCATTCAGCCACAATTCGCTTGCGCTTTAGTTCAATTTCTGACAGTTTTTGACAGTCATTAATGCCAGCAAAATTTTAAAGCTTAATTTTCGGACGGCCTTTTGCTTGCTGTTGCACGATCGAGACAGTTTACTTGAGGGTAATGTTGCTGCCGTTAAGCTGCATATAAATTTAAATGTGAATAGTGGTGAGAAATTTTTTAAGAAACAGATAAAAGAGAGAATTGACCAATGCGGTAATAGATATTTGTTTAAGGAACATTGGAAACCTTCTTATAAGTTCCATGTTTTAATTTATTACTGAGTAGAAAAATATATAAAATAATTTTGACCGGTTTTACTATGCAAATACTCCTCTGTGTGACATGAGGAAGGCTGGAGCAAATATAGAAGCAGTTTTAACAGATACAAGTGCATTATTAGGGCTGCAAATAAAGAATCCTGGCAAGAGTTCTGCGGAACGTTGGAGACCACAAATGAGGCGACGAGGCTGCGCAAGATATTGATCAAGAAGGCGGATGCGACTCTGGGCTGCGTCTTAAGGCGAGATGGCTGTAGATCTACGGCAGTTTATAGCTACTTAAAACTTGAACTTTATTATACTGAAATTGAGGGAGCTACAAAATTGCATACTCAAAAAAAAAAAATAAAAAAAAGTGTTTTGTTTAAAAGTTTAAAATTTTGGTGAAAATTTGTCTAATTTTCCTAAATTTTGCAAAAACTTTGAATCATTAATTTTGATGCAGAAGAAACCATGTTTATATTAAAAATTAACGAAAACAATTGATTACGAAAAACATTGCAAATATTAAAAAAAAAACACTGTACGAAAACATATTCAGGCTACTGTATGTATTTTCAGCATTTTTCAAAGGAATTTGTGAAAAAATGTACAAAGTGCTGCTGGCAAGCAACTACGATTGCCACTTTAGCATTTCTTTAGAAAACTGGCATTAAAAGAATTTCTGGCTATTCAAATCAAAGCTAATGCAGACCATTAAATGCTTCTAAAGCAAAAGTTCATGAATGCGCACAAAATTTCAAGAGCAATATTTTCCAACTAACACTTACCCTTTATACAGAAATTCCTTAAAGTTTCAATAAAAAGTAAATATTTTGCTATTGAAATCGGTGCTATGGAATGAGTTGTGAAGCGCAATACACAATGTCCATTTGCACTTGAGAGGGAAAAAGGAAATTCCGAAAATGTTGAGCCAACTTAAAGCATCAACAGGCTATTGAAAGCCAATAGACAAGAGAGAAAGTTTTTGAATGAAACCAACAAAAAAAAATGAAAAAAGTGAGCTGAGCAGCACTCTTCAATATTTATATTTTATTTCTTTTTTTACTTTTTGGAATATTAAATCTTTGCTTTATTGAAGCTGGCGTGCAATTTTGGTGCTGTGAAATCTGTTTTGCAAAGATTTTTAACAAATTAAAATGTTTGCAATTATTAAAAGGTTTTCATTTAGTATTTTGGTTTTGTTTTTTTAACCACAGTTTTATTTAAATTTTTTACTCGCACTGTATTGTAAGTTTTGTACTTCTTACCATTTTGCGATTTACTGCTCTACAAGTGGAATTATCAAAAAGGACAAGTCGGAAAAGTGCGTTGCGAGCAAGTATACAAAGGCACTTGTGTTTTCCCGAAAAAAAATGTGCTTGAAACTATTAAAGTGAAACTGAAGTCATCAACAAAAATTCTTGGTAATTGTCTTGTCAAGCGCGTAGCAGCAAAATAAATTGATAAATTGAAGGGGGCAAGTACTACGTAAGTACTTATGTAGTTGCTGAGCTTTCTCGAGTCGAGTGCTATTAGTGTGTAAGTATGTGTAGCATTACATACACGTGTGTGTGTGTGTGTGTGTGTGTATGTAGTTCAGGAAAGTGCCTTTAATTTTAAGATTGCCTGCTTTCTGTGTTCCTTTGCTTTGTTGTCCGAGCGCCACTTTATTTGTCCATTTTCTTTTTGTAAACATCTTTCACGCTCCTCCCACTGATAATTCCCATTACTTTTTATTCAACTTGTCATCTCGTCAATTCAGCTTGCTATCCCCCTTAAAAGAATAGTAGCAAAAAGTGGCAGCTATGTAAAACTGGTAGAGTAGCCTTCCTGCTCTGTCGCTTTCATCACCTTTCATATCACTGCTGCGCTGCAGTTGGCGCGCTTCTAATGTCCATGACGAGCTTTGAGATACACTCTATGCATTCGTAGTAGTTGTAGGTGTAAGTAGCATTTGCCTTGCCCCATTCTTATGCGCTTCATTGAAGCACATAATTATCAAATAATTGGATGCGACACCAGCTGTGACGATAAGTACATAGCACAGCAACAACTATGCGGCAGCAGCTCCTTAGAAGTGCTTACTAACCAAATGCCAGTGCCTGCTGTTCCACAAAGCTTTTGCTATATATGTATATGTATGTACAATGCTGTGAATGGTGGTCTGCGCCGGCCATTTTATGTAATTTGATATTTTACGCGCTACTGAACCACTTTTCTATCAACTAGCAGACCTTGGCAAAAATTTAAGGATATGTGTATATACTATACTTACGCTTCTACGTATGTATACCGTAACGTAATGCAGATATTACCAGTTACGTACGTATGTATATTATGGTGGTACAAAATAAAAGCATCCACGAAAATTCAAAATTTTTTAAATAAATTCTGGGGTCGCTACCAGGGTTTGAAAAATTTAATTTTTTTTGTCGCAAAAATTCGAAAAAAGCTTCGACTTTGACCACCTATAAATCGGTGATTTTATGAATAAATATGAATAAATTTAAATAATATGTGAAACTTCAAGCTAAAATTGTGCAGAATTTTTACGATTTAAAAAATTATATTTTTTTTCAAATCCCAGTTTTCAAATTTTCGTGGATTTCTTTATTTTTTACAATGTAGAACAAAATAAAGAGGGGCCCCATAAAAAAATGTAGGTGTTGATATGTTTAAGAACCACCCTAATATATACATCAAAGTAAGTTTTGTGAAGATTACTATGACTCTCTAAGTATTTGATTTACATGGTTAATGATGCAGGACTTCATTAAATTTCGCCAATAGCCTCAGCTTTGCAAAGCCATCAAAATAATTTGTTTTAATTACCCAATAAAATATTTTTTTTTTTTTTACTTTTACAAAACTGCGCTCAAAAGCATGTTTGAGTTTGTTGTAGATGATAAAAGTTATTGCGTTAAGCTGGTAGAGTTATGGCTGTTTAATATTCCCGACAGTTGTGGTGATGGCAGCAGCGTCTGTTAATCGGCGGAAAAGTGTTTGATTAATTACAAAATTGTGCGCGCAGTGTAGCACTTTGGTACAGGGTTAGAAAATGTTTTAAACAAAATTATCAATAAATAAATTATGCATTTTTTTGTAAAGACTTAATGGATGGATTTTGGCCAAGTAAATTTGGTTATAAAGGAACTAGCGCGCCCTGTGCAATTAACTATAAATAGCCTTGTGTTTCCTTTTTTTTTCAAATTTCTGGGTAAAACGCTTGTTAGGTGGAAGCAATGGCTTGTTGGTATCTATGCCAGTCTAAACCAAAGGCTTGATCCAAAAGTTGGACGGCTTAGGAGAGAGTGTTGAGTTGATGTCCATCACATCGTCCTTCAAGCTGCTGCGAAATTGAAGGTTCGGTGTGATATTTAGCCTTACCGTGTGGATTCCAATTGAATAGTGCTCTATTAGTACAGACACCGAAGTTTAAAATCTCATGCATATGTACATAAACAAATACCAGTTGTATAAGGATTTGTTTAAGTGAACTGTGGTTGTTATATATACATATATATGTATGAATGTAAATCTGTTGTTCACTCCTAAATAATGGAAGAGAGCAAGTCAAACAAATTTTGCAAAATAAATTTTATGCGCAAATAAATTTAGTTTAATACATTAGACCCGCATTAGAACAAAGGATAATGGCTACATTTTATTTGCTAAATTATGCAAAAAAAGTTTCGCAGGAGGGCAAACCAAATACTATTCCAATTATTTATATTTTGGTAAAAGGGACCGATATGGCGAGACTTAGGTTGTATAAAGAAATTTGATATTTAAATGTAAACACATATACATATATTCATGTATGTGTGTGTTTTTAAATGTAAACAAATTGAAATAATTGCATACAAAATGTAAGCAAATTAATTTGACTATTTTCGTACAACCAATTTAATGTATGTATGTACAAATGTACAAACATACATAAAACAAATTAACACATATAAACAAGAAGGAAAAGTTGGGGGAAAAAACAAAGAAAAGCTGGACAATTATTATAATTGTGAAATATATTTTGACATTGCTTAAGCATTAAAATAAATAAAATCAAAAAGTACTTGAAAAGCCTAGAGCACACCCTGTTGGGAATTCATAAACCAATAAAAGTGTTATGTGATTTAGTGCCCCGTTTGCTTATAGAGACTGCAATACAAAATCTCCAAGTGCTAAAAACAAGGAGATACACTGCAGCATTTTTTTAATACCGCTATGAACAAAATTACAAAGCGAAGATGGCCTGACTGATTAAGATGTTTCAAAGTAAAACTTCATATGTTGCTGTTGTTGTTGTAGCGGCTACAACAATCCCGCCCAGATCGGTTAATATCTCAGTCGTTGTCGTCAAGTTCCACTAACGGTAGCCCTAAGAAGCGTGCAGCCGCCAGTCGGTCCACAGGGACAAAGGGTTAGGGTTGTCATATCTAAACAATCAGTTATATGGAGGCTATAAATTATAGTGGTCCGATATTTGTCATGCTCACTATAAGCTGAGTGATAACAGTGAAAAATTTCATGTTCCTAGCTGCATAAATTGAGGTTCTATGACAAAAAAAATCCCAATACCTGAACAATGAGTTGTATGGGAGCTATTTGTTATGGTGGCCCGATTTTCTCGGTTAAATAATGTCAGTTGGATATCTCGAAAACTGAGGGACAAGATTGCGTTCAAACAGACAGACAGACGGGCAGACAGATGTTGCTAAATCGGCTTAGATGGACGTTCCGATCATTTAAGTATACATTTTTATGTAGGATCTATCTCTTGATTTTATGGTACTTACAAATATCAGACCAAAGGTAACTTGTCTAAACAGAGTAGAGAAGTGGTGTAATCTAATTGTCATAGATTTTCCGATAGAGTTTCAAGTACTTTTGCGTCGCCGAGTTTGAGGTCTCCCCACGACTGGATCGTATTTAACCTGGCCGCACTGCAGCCGGCCCGAAATTTGCCATAGAGATTCACAGGTGGAAGATGTAACATTAGTTCTAGAGATTTGGTGGGTGCAGTGGGTAGTGCTTCAGTAAGGAGCATGGCAGCCGTCCTCTGCATCCATTCGAACTCTGATCTGGACAGAGTGTTGTTTAGCGCAGGCCACCATACGCTGACCGCAGTGGTGTTTATTCCCCATTTTTTGCCTATAGCCGTTTTACAGGCATACAGGGCGGTGTCGGCTTTCCTGAAGCGGTCTTCAATGTTTCGCTTCCAGTCCCTTTAGGTTAAGAAGTAGGGCGTTAACGGTTAGATTCCAGAGTACAGGGGAGAGAACGCCCTTTGGGGAGTGCCTCTGGTCACCCCCGCCTTATTGTTGAAAACACCCTCGATAGCGAGAAAAACTCCTTTATGGCCAATCATTTTTTAATCGTCGATACGATTTCGTGAAGTGCGGTCTTCACGGAATTTTCCTTGGAATATGAATGCTGATTCGTGGAGAAGTTGTCGTTTTTTATATTCCATCGAATATATTCGCCAATAGGCCTCTATAGAGTTTTAAGAAAGAATGAGGTGAGGCTTATAGGCCTGTAACAGTTCGGTTTTAAATGAGTGCCCCTGTCCCTTTAGGTAAGAATACAACTTTCGCCTTTGTTCATTCGTATGGTATGTGAGTTAGAGTAAGGCAGGCAGTAAAAATCTGAGAAAGGAGAGGGCACAGTATGTCCTTAGCTTCTTGTAGTTGAGCGGTAAAGATTCCGTCAAGTCGCGGAGATTTATAGGGCTTAAAGGACATTAAATCCCATTCCACCCTCTCATCACTTACAACGTCCGTAACGGTGTCACCCAGGGACTAGTATATCTTAGGACCGGGCGAACTGCCGAGGGTGTCGTCCGAGTAGCCCGGGATGTGAGTGCTCATAAGGAACTCCAGCAATTCGATACATGATAACGTCCAGTGACCGTTAGGCTTTCTCAAAATTTTTTATTTAACTTTTGGTAAGAATGGAGAAGGCTTGACGCCAGGAGCTTCCGGGGAGCAAATCTCATTTTTCGCCCAAATGTCAGCTGCGAGGGTTTGCACTTTAAATATATATAGCTCCCATAGTATTGATCATTTATATAAGAAGTTTTGCTGCATACATCTACATTTGATGAAGTATTTCCAAGTTAAAGTTTTTGCTTTCAAATTATACTTCAAGTTAACAATATTTATGATACAAAATTGCTGGCAGGGTGCATTCACATCCATTTGCCCTTCGCCTCGGTCTGCGGTCGTATTTGGCCATGAAAATCCCATGCAGCTGTACGCACGTACGATTTACGATAATAAATCATTTTAAGGGCGCCTAATTTAACTGAGTTTTGTTGGAGAAATCACAACCTCAAATAAATATGAATGTATGTAAGTGGGAGCACAATACCAACACACACACATGGGCACTCAAATTTGTACAAATACTAAAAGGCAGACGACCACAATGTGTTCATTACCGCAACAACAAAATGTAAGAGAAAAATTTAAATGATTGCAATGGTAAAAGTTGAAGTGACATTGGTCAAATAAATAAATGTTTGTAAGTAAAATTAATGTTTGAGCGAAGGTATTGGAATGTTGGGTGGTGACACAGATGGAGGTGTGTAAAACGAGCGGTGGCTAGCCATTGTTAAGCGCGTTAACCATGGCACATTTGTTCAATTAAATTTATTCAAACTAGCAAAGTACGGCGCGCCATAGACCAAATGCAATAACAGGAAATTTTACGCAGCACATTGTTGCAACCAGCAATAGGAGCAGCAGTAATGCAAGAACGTTGTTTAACTTTACCAACAGAAACAAATGGAGTACATGCTTTATTACAGTTGTAAATAATTGTTGCAAGTATGCGTTAACATTAACACAAGCCAGACACACACACTCAAACAAGCGTACATGCATACTAACCATGTATGTATGTATGTAGTCGGTGGTGGACTCATTGAAAAGCCACATAATGACGTTAGTTGAAAAACGCGCACACGCTGCAGGGTGCAAGTGAGGAAGGAGGGTAAGGAGAAAGCGAAAAAGTGCACGTTGCTTGCTCATGGCTGCCGGCGGCGTGATTCGGCCATTATTGCAACTAATGGTGCTCATGAATTATCCAAATGTGAAAACATTTACGAATAGATATGTACATCCGTGTCCGCTTTTGTAGGCGGGTAGTAGTTAGCACCGAGTCTAGCCTTGTTGCCACTTTTGGCTTTTTGTGGGCCTCAGAAAGCTCGCGGTTGTGCTTGAATATTTATTGCGAAAATTTCTGTAGCTATTTTATGTTAAAATTCTTTTTAAATTTTTAAAATGTAAGTACTTATATATTTGTTTATTTGTATTTGAAAGTAGCTTATGCCTTATGGCCATGGCTACTATAAAGTAGGATGAATAATATACCCGCCAATATATTTTTTGCTTTTAAAAATTTTAAATAAGCTTTTTGCTTTAACTTCTATTAGCGTTTTCATTTCTCGAAATAATGTTGCATTTATTCTGCTCTGCGCCAGTTTTCGTGTTCTTTTTTCAGCATTTTTATATGCATATTGCATGCTCTTTATTTAAAATGTTGGTGTCATTTTTTTCGAGAAAAGAAAACGCTTTAAGCAAAAGGTATTGAGCCTCTTTATTTATTATTATTTTATTATTTAATTTATTATTTTTATTTTTAATAGGTCACTGAGGTTAATTAGGTATTAGTGATATTTTTTATTTAATGACAACTAATCACATGCTATTCTCTTATTTTTCACGCCATTATTAATGAGCAAGAACAAGGGTTAATTGACAGCCACTGTGGCGTATGAGTAACAATTAATTAGAAGTCAGGTTTACAGGAAATAATTGAACTTTGCTGCACCCAACACTCATTTTTGAAAGGCAACTGAAACAATTTACCCAGCCAAAAATCAATAAGCGCTTCTAGTGTTAATGTGTTCTATGTAGAAGGCATTACCTTAAAATTTCTTATAATTTTTCGCTTATTTTGCTCATTATAAGGGTAAAATAATTAAAACGATAAAATGCTAAAACTATTAAGAGGTTTCGGAAAAGCCTTGAAATCTTCGAAAAACTGAAAACATTTATTGAGAGGGCAAGATTTATGTGAAATGAAAAGAATCGGTTTGCTTGATAAAAAAATCCGATATCCAAAAAACCGAGTCAATCATTCTAATAAAAACTGCTTTATAAAAATTTTAATTGCAAATATAATCAAAGAAAATTTATTGCCAGGTAGTTAATTTTCAGTATCAGCGTTTTAATTTTGATATTTTTGTAACAATTTGATGCCATATTGGATCCACCATTTTTGATTAAAAAATTTTACGCCAGATTCGTAATCAGCGACCCCAAAAACTTCCGAGTGCCGACATTCGAACAAATTCAATGAGTTTTTAAACAATTTATCACCATTTTGGATCCGCCATTTTGAATTTAAAAAAACCGACTTCAGATTCCTAATTAGCAACCCCAGAAACTCTCTGGTAATAAGTTTCCATCCATGACAATGCGTAAAAGTTTTAATTTTAGTAGCCTGTCTTCGAAAGCATATTTTCGGGCACTAGGCCCATTCGAACGGTCTCCAATAATACCAGAGTAATTACATGTAAAAATAAAATATTTAGCTGAATTTTTATTTCTGTGGTAACGTGTTTTCTGCTGGGACCACATACGCCTCCAAATACATATTTTAACTCTACTCACACACGATAATTTTTCCATCATTTCCACTTTTCGTTTTACAATGTCACCACCTCACATTTCGTGTAAATTGCGCTTTAACTCTCATCCCAGTAAACCAATGATTAATGAATCGAAAGCGCCAAAGTGCATTTATTCTTGTCTGCGCTTAATATCGACAAAATTGTCTTGAGTTAATTTTAAGCGGCGGCAAAAAGATTGAGTGAGGTAGGAGTGGAATAGTGAATGCCACGCTTTCACTTGCCAAGCTCTACAAAGCGTAACGAATTCGTTTTGAGAAAGGGCAATAAAAAGGTGCATCACAATAAATACTTACTAACCATTGTATGTGTTTGTATATACGATTGTTAAGCTACTTTTCCTTTTACGCCCACAATTCACTTCAATTACCTCACATAACAGCCACATAAACACCTGTATGTATGCGTGGTATATAAAATATGTACATACATATGTATATCTGCATGTGTGATATACACATCGTACATGTTCAGTAGGAGGTATGTAGTATATAAAATGCAAATTAATGACTGAATATAGTGAATGCGAAATAATTTGTCATTGTGTTGTGTGCAATTTGTCTTTTGATGTCACTGTACTCGGAGCTGTGCTAGGATGCACACAAAACAAAAATTTCAAAAGGTAGGGAAACGTTCATGAGCAAACGTTGTTGCCCACTACCAAAAGAACATAAAATAAAATTCACACATGCACCCAGCTAAAACCCTGAACTACTGAACCAAATTTCTAGTTCTGTACTAGATATTTATCACCAAAAACGAACCAGTTCAAAATCAACGAAAAACAATTATTTTTGCTATTAAAACCAAAGAGTGCAAAGTTGCACCTAAGACCACTTTTTCTAAAAAAATATATTTTGATGTAAGAGGCAAGAATAATCAGAAATACAAAGATCGAACTATCTATTATATTTCTATCCATTTCTGTTCAGTAATACGCAAATTTTCTAAGTCAAAAATAATTACACAGAATGTGATAAGTCCCAAAGAATAAAAAAAATTTTTATTAGAAATCTATATCTGAGGCGGACGAATTTAGAACTGGTTCGGATCGATATAAAAAGGGATGCACAATGAACTACTTACATAGAGCTCATCTGTCAAGTTTATAACGGAACTATCGAAAATTGAATGCCGCGGCGAGCGATTGACACTTTGTAGGACACCGCAAGTTTAAATTTGCCAGGTGCTAGTATATAAAAGAGAATTAACGCGCACTACTGAACCAGTTCGGCACTAGTGCGTTTGCCCACAAGGCTACTTTATGAGCGTATTGACTCATCTGCTAGTAGTGGTACTTATTGCAAAGCACAGCAATCTGCCCCATATGTGTATGCTACATATTTATAAAAGCTTCTGGCTGCATTCTCAGCTATTTAGACTTGTGTGCGGTGTGGCATGTATAGTAGTTGCAGATTTTGTGACTTTTGACAAGCTGAGTATTTAGCATTTTTCCACTTAAGCGCAGATTAATGAAGTGCCATAGATGTTAGACATTTGCACACTTGGTTGTACTATTATATACTATGAAAAACTGCATAGATTCAGACATACATATAGTACACATATATGGCTGTTTTTGGTTTTGGTCTTTTATAAAGGTGGCCTCAAATAGATGCGATACTATTGGTGCGATAACGATAAAAAGCAAAGGCCTTCAAACAGGTGCGATACGTTACACTATCCCTAAAATTTATCAAGGGAGTTCTTACAAGACTTACAGTGGCGGTAAAAAATGGATGAATGGTATTTCGTTTATAATATTTAAAATATTTTTCAAGCTAAAATTTTTTTGATATTGTTTTATAAAAATATGGTTCATGCTTAAAAAAAAACTTATAAATCACACTTTCAAACTTTATACAGAACTTAGAAAATTCCACAATTTTTGTTCTAAATTTCGAGCTTTTTAACAAGAATTTTTAGAAATTTTTTGGGTATGCAGTTGACAAGCTTATAAAATTCGAGTAAAACAAGTGCAAATTTTGAGCGGCTGAAAAATCGCATTAATTTTTATTATTATTTTTTTTTTGCTGACGGCTTTTACGTTTTTTTTTCATATAAATAGCGAAATTTAGGAAAAGTGGCGTTGACTTTTTTATTTTTTTGCAAACGGTCTTGCGCATATTCCTCCATAAGAAATTCATGTTTATATGGAGAAAAGTGCAAACCGCTGTCAACAAAAAAATTACTAAAAATCAATGCAATTTTTAGCCGCTTAAAATTTGCATTTATTTTACTAACGTTAACTGCATACCCAAAAAATTTCTAATAATTCTGGTTAAAAAGCTCGAAATTTAGATAAAAATTTGTGGAATTGTTCTAAGTTCTGTATAAAGTTTGAAAGTGTGATTTCTACAGTTTTTGTTAGAGCATGAAAAAAATATCCAAAAAACTTTTGCTTGAAAAACATTGTAAATATAAAAAACGAAACATCATTTTTGATCGCCACTGTATACATCGAGCCCTAACCGAAAAAAAAGTATTTCGGAAAAGTTCCCTGCAGTAATGCAGAAACGCAAAAAACGCTTGAGGGATCATCTAATAACTGAGAGAGTGGGGAAAAGTAATAAAAATACTACTTCGATTAAATTATTTGTCAGTAAAAAAGTTTAGATATTTGTTTTCAATTATATTTATCATATTGCTCAATATAATTGCATTTGCAGTAAATACAAACATATTTGTAATGCACTTAATTAAAACAAAATATAAATTTTGGCAATCAAAATATTCAACAATAAAATAAAAACAAAACGTTTTCCCAAATCGGGGCTCAAAGTTTGAATGGCAAAAATGATAAGCAAACTAATTGAATAAAACAACTACATATTTCGTTTCCCACAAAATATTTAACCAACTTTTATCAAAAATGTCCGAAAATGCAAAATATTGCATACAAATCACAGGAGACTGGCCGCAATATTCCGGAAAACTTTCATTTTGCTCATTAAAATTTGAAAGCAATGCTAAATAACTAATCAAAACACAAACAAATTTTGTTGCGAAACTAAATGGATATTATCAAAAATATTGCCAGCAAACAAAACAAAAATTAAGCAGCTAAAATAGTAACAGTAGATAGTAAAAACAAATGGAATATGCTCAAGTAAAAACTCACAAATTTTGTGTAAGGTTGGCGAAGCACCATTGCTCACCAGCTATTTCAGCTAAATAAACAAAAATTATTTGAAAGCCGAGGCTCATATATGAATGTATGCGTATATGAGTACTTTATACTAGAATCTATATATAGATATATATATATATATATATATACATACGTATGTACTTGCACTAGCGCATAGCAACAAACTAATTAAAAATGTTTAATGAATTATAAACACATTTAAATGTAGTACTCAACGTACTGTTACAAATAAGTTTGAAATGCATTATTAAGTGTAAGTGTAGGGACGTATGTATGTATATATGCACATTAGGGCAGGGTTGGTGCAATCTACGTTTACAGTGATATCATTATAATGTTATACTATGACGCTGGTTTACAGTTACATATGATACTGTTTTACTTTTAAGTATGTTGTTATCCTTTTATGTATGCTGTTATCCTATTTCTCCATTACAATTGCATTTTTTTTTTGTAGCAAGACTTTTTCGATCCGTATAAAGAAAAAAGAAGAATGTGATACCAAACATTGGATAGATCGGGATATATGCCATTTTACACTCATACTATTGGCCCGGACAACAGCGTGGTTCGAAAAACCTAAGCAAACCAGCAGCTTAAGACCATCCTAATGTTCATGAATACTGTATTTTAAACCGCTCAACATTCTCATAGTAACTAACATTAGCGCTGTTATTGAAATCTAAATTCACATTTGCATAAATTTAATGCTTTTGCTCAGAAATTCAGGCATTCGTGCATTCATTTATAAACTACTCAACAAACTCCCGGAGGGTAGAGATTTTATAAATTTAACTTTTTTGTTTTTGCATAGAGTTCTACGTAGTTCAACATAACTCCATTTACATTTCATTTTTCTTTGGCTGTTTTTGTTGTCGTTATTTTTGCCGTTGTTCGCAATAATTTATGAGAAATGAAAAGCGTTAATTAATTTTTATTACTTATTTAAAAGTGGCAACACACCATACAAAGTATTTGAAAATTAAGTTTTAATAAAATTGTTGAACTTGACATAATTATTACCGTTTCAACGGCTACTCTTATTGCAACCTTGCCCGCAGGCATAGGAGGCAACCGTTAAGGGCCGCGATACTAATCTAGAGTTTGCTTGTAGAGCCATTCAGAACCAACCAGGATGATGCTCTATTTGTTTGAGTCAGGAGGAATCTAAGTCATGCTCACCAATCGTTCTGTGGCTTTTGCGTATGAAGCAACTTTCGCTGAGAGAACTTGCAGGAAAGGCGCTGGTATATACATAATCATGCAGCAGACTTGCTTGAAAAATAGCTATATATAATATATATTGAGATCTGACCTCTCTCAAATCAAGTATTAATATGACCGAATATAAGATGGAGAGGTTGACCGTTTGGGCGTTTCGGCGGTTTCAGTTCAGACTTTACAAACATAGTTTTTTCGATCACACATACACAATAGAGTAAAATTGGGTATCCCTCTTGGGAGTAAGATAGAGTATGGTCAACTGGCTTCCAATAGTAACAAATAAGATTTTAAGCCACCAACACAAAGAATTCCTTAAACTGTGATATTTCATGGCATTCCACTTGCGTCTTCCCCAGTATTCCCCGAGATCAGCTATTTTCCGTGGTGCGACGAGCTTTCACCGAAAACTATTGAAAGCAAAGCAAAGGTGGCCATATCTTCATTCATTGTCGCTCCCACAGAGCGCAAGATTGGAAGTATAAAAGCCGTGGCGCAAAAAGCCAGTACTATCGAGGTTTTCGATTTCCGTCTCTACCTTCGTTCCATTCACAAGAAATTAGAAGCGACCTTCTCTACAAAAACTTTCACAACGCCCGCACTTACGACAGCAGTGGTAATGCCCTTTGGTGTGTTCCTGTTATCCTGGTAATTAGAGGGTTATGCTCCTTGAAGTGAAGAAGCAAGAAAGTTGTACTTTTGAGTACAAGTCATCATTTCCATTCCCGTATGCCATTATCGAGAGTCGTCAGCATAAGAGACTACGTATGGTGGTTAACGGAGCTTTGAAATATGAGAATTAAACAAGAGCGGGGGTAGGACACAACTTTATGGAACCCTCAATTTAATCTTCCTGGATTGCTGGTTTTGTTTCTGAAAATTACTGACGAATGTCGAATACTCAGATCTCTCTCAGATCTGTCTTTTAGTAGCGTGAAGTGGCTGACGGTGTCTATCGCATTAGACCCATCCAATGCTGTTATCTTACAGGGACGGTTTCTCCGGTTTGAGCAGTGGGATCACTCTCCCCTTATTCAATATGTCCGGAATAATGAGAGTGACCGCGGATAGGTTAAGGCTCTTGATGAGGTAATCCACTCCCTTAGGACCCAATTTATCCTTCATCAACATTCAAATTCCGTCATGCTATGCCTTTGGAGGTTTTCGCCTTTCCGATGGCTACCTGAACCTCATCGCTGGTGAAAGCAAGAGGAGCACTGGTTGTTGGCAGTGTGTGCAGCCTTCTGTTCACTCGACGTTTGGCTTCGTTCACCGAACGATGGAGCCTGAACTGTCGGCTAAAGTAGCTCTCGCATCTCTCCGGGTGCGCTTCTCCCAGGCCCTTTTGTACGGTAGTTGATGGTGGGCGGTATAGGAAACTTCTCCAGCTGGCTCAGCAACAACTCTTAGGATTGACGAGCACTACCCAATAGGATATCCGGCGGTACGTCTTAATATTAATGCCGCTGGTGTCTAGAGGTCGATGAGGTGGAATAATCTCAGCACTACCTTCTCAGCTGCTCTGCCTTTGCGAGGCTCAAGTTTAAACATCTTGGGTCGTACTTCAGGGCAGCCACCTTACCTAACCCAACCCTTTGTTCGTACATCATATGGCTTGACAGCTTAGTCCAAATGCAGTTTAACTTTGATGGGTGGTCGGTAATTCAGTGGGTATTCTACTCAAATAATTCGAAGAGAATACGGGAATCGTATAGCAATTCGAATAGTTATTAATAAGTAGAAGATTCGAGTTTAATGTATATAACAGCAGCATTCTATATGCTCTGAAATTAGTGGAACTCTAAAAACTGTTTAGCTTATATAATGAAACATAAACCAAAATTTTGGTAACAGCAATATCTGCAATTGTTGTGCTTTGTGCAGCTCAGTGCTAACTTGAGTACACCTGGCATAACAAAACGCAACAAAATTGAAAACAAACCTTTCCTCGTTAATTATTTAATTTCAACTTTAATAAAATTGCGGCTTTTCCCGCAGTGATATAAAAATATACAGTTTTTAGTTCTTAACGTTTGCATATTTAATTGCGCTTTGATTATGCTGGCCAACAAAAAGTCAACGTACAGAGCTGCTTAGTTGCTTGCAAATAATATAGAAGCCACAGAAAATGCAGTAAAATTAAATTAACCGCAAAATTTGAAATTCAAATTTTTGTGCAACAGCAGTGGTGCTCACAAAAAGCCAATAAAAAGCACACGCGCTCATTAAAAAGTACACAAATTCCAAAAGCCGAGTGGAGAGTGCAGCAGAGAAGGTGCGATGAAAAGAAAGGACAGCACCTACATACATATGTAGATTCTACTACAATGCGACTGTATGGAAATGTGTGAAAAGGGTGGCCGCCCCGTTAGTTGCATAGAAAACCACAGAAGTGCAATGTGGCGTTGTGGTGACGTGGATTTGCTTTACGCATATTTGTTGCACAAACTTTGGTGGCCACAACAATACGCTGCTGGGCACCGAAACAAACACACACAAAGTGCGCGCGCGCGCGAACTTCTCAAATATAAATTAAATATGCAATTGCATGATGTTGCCATATGCTGGGGAAAAACGCATGCAACATAAACCAAATCACTTGCACAAACAGCAAACAAAGTTTTCACAGCAACACTTCACCGCGGTCTCAAGACACCGCTGAAGTGGTAAATAATAAAAGCGCAGAAAAGGGTCGCAAGGTAGAAGTGCCAAGTAGCTGCTGAGCTCGCCGACTTAAAATGCCAACTTGGTGTTTCGCTTTAGCCTTTTCAGCGCTCATTTCATGGCCATGTAGTTTGTAGCTGCCACATGACGGCAAGTGGCAATAAAAATAGCAACAGCGGTGACGGCGATGGCTAAAAACAAAAAATTGGTGGAAGTTTGTGTGTGTGTGTGTGTGTGAGATTAAGAAAAGTTTCTTAATTGAATATTTTACGTTTAGACGCGCGTGTGCGCCTGAAAGCAGGCAACAAAAACTATGCATTGAATGGTACTTATGTACCTGACGCAGACAGCGGTGACTTAATGGGCGCGACAGTGCAACAACACAACAGTACAGTACAGGTGCAACGTTGAAGTTGACAAGGCGAAGTTATTTGAAGGCAAAACCGCAGGCGCCGCTGAGCCAGAGTGGAGTTGCGCGTAACAAGCGTACGCTAAAAGAAAGGTAAGAGTGACAGACGCCTTGTGTTGAATGGCTTAAAAAATCAAATTTGCATTTTCGTTACGTTGCCTTGCCTTGCAACACGATACGCCAGACACAATGGCTGTGTAATGACTGCCATAGCTGCCAACAGAAATTACAACAACTTAGCGTACTAAGACGCTGATGGTCATGTAGTCTCTTGTGGTGAGATTCGCAGCAGCAAGTTTTTCGTTTCTTCTTCTCCATTGATGTTATTATGCTCTGTATTATGTTGGATGAAAGCAAAGCAGCTTACTTGCTTTTGTGCCACATGGCGCGACAGTAGCAAAGTTGCGAGTGGCATTGCTTTTAGCTTACTAAGTATCAACTAAAATACGTACTAAAGCAACAACTACAACAGCAATGGCAGACCGGCAACATTGTTGGTGATAAGCGTAGCAATAACGATGTGGACAATAACAAGCATTGAACTTTTGAAAATATTTACACTGGGTGGCAGCTGAAAGTACATGCTTACAACTGAGATTAAAAGATTCAAAAATATGTCGCACAAAAGTAAAATCATCATCAGTATACTGGATGTGGCTGCCCTTCAGGGGTTTAAATGGTTCGTTTGTCGGGGAAGAAGATCTGGAAGTTTTGTGTCAATTTAAATATTGGAAGGCACAGGTCCAAAAAGCTTATGCGCAGCCCATAATCTAGTTCCTTAACCCTGAGTGTGGAAGCGTATTTAAGCTTCTTGTCTTCTCCACTGAACCCTGAGATGAGCCTTGCTGTAATTTCAATGTGTAGGGCAGGTAGGCAGGTCAAGAAGCACCTCGAGGGCGGCGGTTGGTGTTGTTCTCATCGTGCCACACAGGCTGTGTTGGAGCTCGCTGTGCTTGGCCTGCCTTCTTCCACCAGATGAGTGCAGCCTAAGTGGCAATGGGTTTGGAGTCATAAATCAGCCTTGCCAGTTTAGGTCTGATGCACCAGTTCCGACCCATATGTTTCCGGCAGGTTCAGATAGAGGCCCTGGCTTTCTCCATGAGAGCTTGTTATCAAGGATAACTCCTTGATATTTAACCTCTTTAGAGAAGTGTATCTTTTCACTTAAAGGAATGGTTTTAGTAATTTTACCCTTTGCTGGAGAAAATGACTATGCTAGTCTGCTTGGGGTTTACGTTTAAATTATTGTTACTACATCAATTTGCAACTATGTTCAGAGCATTCTGTAGGAGGTTGGAGATAATAACTTCGAACCTGCCTCTGATTAGGATGATATTGCGCTGGTTGCGCTGAGTAACCTCGGATATTTAGTTAGTTAAAAAATATCATTGCAACCGTTAGTGTGCGTTTTTGTGAGGACTATGTGGATACTTGCGCTTCCTGTAAGTTCTTTAATCTTTATACAGAAACGTGTCTAGAAGGTCCTTTTTGCACATCTCATCTCCTTTCATCTCTTTTTTATATTTACTCGGTGAGGGCAAGTTTATACTTTTCCCATCCACCGATTCTTTTACCTCTTTTAAAGAGCTTGCGGGTTTTTGCCCTGAGTTTAGCCAATCCGTTATACCACCATGAAGTCTGTTTGTTGTTAAGCCACATTTGGTGCTAAATGGAGCTCTTAGAATTCTATACTTGTTAATAAAATTTTTTTTTTTAAATTTATTTGTACAAGTTCACCAAACTCAGCATTGACGCGCAGTCTATGTAATTTATATTTGAGTGTGCATCTGTTTTGGATTTTGTATGTATATATTTTAAATAATTAAGGGTCGCAATAACGGCTAAGCGGTTCGCCATCACCATTGCCATCATCACTTCACCCTATTGTACATCGTATCCGTTTTCAATCGCTCCTTCAGTTACCTCCGCTGTCACTGCGGTTTTTGACGTCTAATGATAGTGTTGCCACTATTGTTGGCTTTAGTTGTTTTGTTGGTATTACAGCTTTGGTGTTACTGTTCACAGCTTGCTGTTACCGCCATGGCGACATTTATTGTTGTCGCTTTTGCTTTTCTTATCAGAAATAAAAGAGTCCTTCTTCTGCGCTACACATCGTGTTTGCAAGTAAGTATTGCCGTCAACACCAGCTCTGCTATATTTGCTGTTATTATTTTTATATCATGACAGGGATTTGCTACAACTTTTGCTTGTTAAGCACCTCCTACTGGCAAAAATTTTAGTGGCAGAAGTTTGCTTAGTTTTGTATGCTTCTGAAGGGTGCCATAAGAGAGTGTGATTTCAGTAGTTTTTGTTTCGTAGTTTCGGTCAGGTGCAATATTTATAGACATATATGGGTGGAAACTGAACTTGGGCTAAAGAGAGGCATTGACAAAAAGTTGACTCCTCTCCAGCATTTCTTTGTTAAACTTATTCCTTTTCAAAAGCCATATAAATATTAGTTTCAAACCTTTTTAATTAAATTCCTTAGACAGATTTTGGGTATGTACCGCAATGTACGAATCTGAGCGAAAAAAAAAAAAAAATTATCACGCACATTTTCAGAAAAAATTTACGTTCTTAGTTTTTCTTAGTGTTACCGCGTCTTACTATAGACAGCATTGTATTTTCATAACTTTTTTCTGATTAACTTAGTCCTCAAATGAAATAATTTGTGTTGTTTCTATGAAAATTGTTAAAATGAATTATTGTCCTTCTGATCTATTTAGTCACTTTAGGTGTTTTTAACCTGAAATTGTTGTTTTTTTAAGTAAAATAATGTTTTGTAATTTTCTTGTAGTAGTTGTTTCTCTAAAAATCTATGTACTGATTTTTTGCAGAGCATTTCAAGCCCTGGTCAGGCAATGGCAAACCTCCGAGTGTATTTCTGATAAAAATACGCCCGTCGTTCGGAGTCGGCTTAGAACTGTAAGTCGCATGCCACAAATTAGAGGAGAATCTCTGTCAAACACTAACATATGTATAAGCGCTAATCTATTATTATTATTATTAGATATTACAATTTTGTGAAAAATTTAAAGACAAATAAAAGTTATTATTATTTTTGCATAATAAACTTAATCTCAGTGTTAGTAATGTTAATGTTAATGTTAATGTTAATGTTAATGTTAATGTTAATGTTAATGTTAATGTTAATGTTAATGTTAATGTTAATGTTAATGTTAATGTTAATGTTTATGTTTATGTTTATGTTTATGTTTATGTTTATGTTTATGTTATATGTTGTATGTTTATGTTATGTTAATGTTAATGTTAATGCTAATGTTTATGTTTATGTTTATGTTTATGTTTATGTTTATGTTTATGTTTATGTTTATGTTTATGTTAATGTTAATGTTAATGCTAATGTTATCTCTTTTCTTCTTCTGTCGCTCTTGCTTCTCATTGCAGTTTGAAACTAGAGTCCAACGTAGGTGTCGTTTTTTCGTTTCGCATTAACTCCCAAACGAACGCGAAGAAGTTTAACTTGAAACAGGCATCATGAAAAAGGCAAAAATGGGCGTTAAGATTTGATCAAAACTGCCCAATATCTTAGCAGAAAAAAGGGTAACTTCCATAAAAACTGCTCCTCTCTTTACTACAACCAAGTATGCAGTAAATAATTTAAACAAAAAGCTAACTCAGCTAACGAAAATGAAATAAAAAATTCATTGGGTACTGAAAGTTAATGAAATTCGTTAAAAAATATTTTACGATATCATAAATTACAAAAAAATTTGCTTCTCTTGCTTTCTCTCATACCTACATATGTATGTACCTCATTTCTATAAATAACTATTTGCATAAACTTTCTGCAAAATATGCATATTCATTGATCAGCCAAACATTTTCAATTTTTTGCATTATTTATTGTAGCTGTCTATATACATACGTATGTACGTATGAGTACGTTTATTACAAGTCTCTTTAAATATACAAATCACTAAAATTATTTGCCTTGAAGGGACTACATACATACATATTGTGTACATTCAGTATCACAGTGAATTAACTAAATAATTAGAAATACAAGTTCTTTTTAAATAAATTAAATTATTTAAATAACATTTTAATTATGCGCATTAAATTAGTGTTTACTTAGAAACTTTCTTCATGTTTCTCCGCCCATTTATGGTTTCACCACTCCGTCCAGCAAAGATATTTTACCATTAAATTTGCCATTCACGCTGCTGGGCATATAGTAGACAGGATAGGCACCATCGGCAAAGTTTAGCGGCGTGCCATTTAGACTGCCCATGGCCATAGTACTTTGATTGAGATTAAAACGCGGCACCACTTTCATTGTAGCGGGCACCAACACCTGTCGACTTTCATTCATCAGCTTCGGAAACTGAGATGGATGACCGCTCGCCGTATTCGGCTGATATGGCACAATAATTGTCTGGATGGGTGAGTCTTTCATGATGGGTAGCGCCAATGAGATGGGCGTGCGCCCTATCATGAGCAGAACGGCGATGCTGAGTAGTAGCGGTTGCCGACATGGCGAAATATTGTAGTGCTGTAAGATATGCAAAATAAATTTAGCTTCGATTAAAATGAAAATTATTTTAATGGCTAAACGTTAATTCAATTTATGTAGAGCAGGCGAACGTCTGCTCTAATAAGATTTTGCTAAACTGAAGTAACAGCCGTAAGGGATTATTTTAAGTTGACTTGCTTTAAAATTAATTCGATTCGACGAAATCAATTTTATTCAGCTTAATGGCTATGAATTTAAACCTGATTTTTAATGTAAAATTATTTTCAATGTTTAAGCGCACCAAATGCTACAGAATTTTCAATAGAAACCACGGGAGCTACAGGACAGTTTATTAAAAAAAAGTGATAGAATATATCGGGTGGGCTATATTAGCTTTCAATCCCTATAAAATTTTTGACTGTCATTCAGCTGGGAGTGGCCCGAAGTTATTCCTTTGCATCCGATTCAATTGAAGTCCACGACCCCCAAATATTTATATCCCCGTGTCCTCTGAATAGCGACCCAATAAGAGAGGGAGCTAAAGTGAGGGAGCGAAAAGCCTCATACGGGCTGAGTTTGGGACCCGTCACTCAAAAACACTTCCCAATGAAAAGAAAAGCTAAGCCTTGAATGAGGGACACTCACACTCCTTTTGATGACGAACACGGAAAACGTATAAAGGATTATGATTTAGGTGCATACCCCTGGAATATCCTTAATGGAAAAGGTGTCACAGAACGGCTGGTGAATGTGCTCCAGAAGACTAAGGATGACATCACGGCCATTTGAGAAATACGACGGACAGGACAAGACAAGGAAAACGAGAAGCCAAACAGATCACATTGTCATGGAGGAAAGGTACACTGCCAGTGTTTTAGACGTGCGTTGGTACACTCCGAGGGCCAAAAATCGACTCGGATCAAAAAAAAATTTGCGTCCAAGGATGCAAGGAAAGCTCAAAGCTGCATTACAACAAACGGCCAAATTATTCGCTGCTCGACTGTCACACTTGTTCTTAGAGAGCAGTCTGCAACAAAGTGACATCAGCGTGCAGTGAAACCGCATTAAGTACCGATGCCTAAGAAGTAGTCGAGATACAGAGAGACCGAAAGAACAACTGGTACGATGAGGAGTGTCTATAAGCTGAAGAGAAAAAGGATGCCGCCTACAGACCCACGCTGCGATCAGACGTAAGGCGAGCTATGTGGCCGGTTAGAGAGAGCTGAAGAAGGAAACAAGACTCTTATGAAGAATATGGACAACTACCACTGAAAACGGAAGCCCTCCGCAAAAGCCCTGGTTCGGTTTTATCAGTGTGGTTTTAGACCTGACACAATATGCTAAATATTGAAAAAGATTCGCGTGAATAGGATCGATACACACTATATATTTGTCGATTTTGAAGCCGCATTCGCTTGATCCCAAACAAGGTTTCAAGCAAGGTGACTCCCTTTCGTGTGATGTGATATTGAAAGTTCTGTCTTCTTGAAATTATATAGAGAAGAAAAGCGCGTATATCTAACGAAGACAAGAATTTCCTGTTATCCGATAAACAGTCAGGTCATAGGCATCTCCACTTTAACACCACTGTTGACAGTTATAAGTTTGAAAAAGTAGACGACCTAAATTATTTAGGACGCAGCACAGCATGAACACAATAAAAATGTTAGCCTTCGGAATCCAACGGAGAATCACTCTTGCCAGTAAGTGCTATTTCGGACTGAGTGGCATTTTAGAAGTAAAGTCCTCTCCCGCTCGTCATGCACCAAACAAGTATAATGTCCAATAAAAACAGTGCACACCAAACCGTGTTTTGTAACTATGTTTGTGTTAGATATGTTTTACAAAAACTTTTGAAAACCACTTTTTTGTTTTTGTGATAGTTCTCTGACTTGTGAATTTTTAGCAATATTTTCTCACTTTTAGCATCTATAATATTTTTGGCGGCTGCCCCTTTGCATAGCACTTAAAACGTATTAGAATTACCGCAATCATGTCGATCCTTGAGTCAAATTTCGTTAATTGGATATATAAATATATTATTTTTTAAAATCCACACGTTTCACTTTCGCCAAAGGCAAATTTTTCGTGCAACACTTGCCCGTTCACGTCTAGGCCGTTCAGCTAATTTGACTGAAGTCAGCGCATCACAGTCACTTGGACTTTATACTACCTCCCTTCACATTTCTGAAACTAAGTTTAACAAATTTGACACGTTATGTTTTTTATTTGCTACTAAAAATTTGCAAGCCCAACAACAAAAATCAGCAACGGAGGAAATAACAATAAAGCAAAAGGTACAATAGACAAAAAACAAAGAACAGCTGCCATCGCACGGTGGAGCAAGTATACAAGAGATATAGAAATCTTTATCGCATGTGTGAATGCGAATTTTATCCCAATAGATAACTACAAAAAATTGTTGTCACTCGAATTTAAAAAAAATAAAATCCTTTGACAACAGTTACAAAAAAAAATATCTTTGTAATTAAATGGGCAAGAACTAAGAATTTCCTGGAAAATAAAATGCTTCAACTAAATCTTATTAATAAATTTGAAAGTTTGTGAGTGTTTGGGTATGTTGGTTGCTCAACAAAATTTTGGATGTCAAACGAAAGGGATTTTATAGCGGTTTATTTCGAGGGTTGCCACCTGTTAAAAATGTTAAAACCTATGTATGTAATTAACAAGTGAAATTAAACATTTTTATCTGTATACTAAACGAGAGAGGTTTAAGAAAGATTTTTAAGAGAGTTGCCACCTGTTTAGGGGTTCGAAATCAACTCAATCAACAAGTTAAATGAAATATTTTATATGCGAATCAAATCAAAGAGATGTCTAAGAAAACTGCATTGCGAACAGATTTTCGAAGAGGACCGCCTGTTTAGAAATTCCAGATCAGTTTAATGAACAAATTTAATGAAATGCTTTAATATGTTTATTTCGAAACTATTTTTGAGGTGTGGTTTAGAAATATTATAATATGGTTGTCAAACGAGAGAGGTATAAGAAAGTTTATTAAAAAAAATAAATAAAAATTAAGTTAGTTGCCACCGCATTACCAAATTCAAAATTAATGTTATCAGGTTTAATGAAAAATTTTAATAATAAATAAATTTTCCCTCCATCGTCTTTATTTGTCATTTGCAAAAATGATCCCACTGTGCTTGTAATCTACGCTTACAACAATGCTTTTGACAAAATATTTAAATAAATTTTATTGTTACTTAAATAAACGACTTTAAACAAGTGTTGAGAGAGCGCACGCGCGCAGTGTTAAAATTTCGTGAGTTAGCTCAAAATGTTGCCATAACCAATTTCAGCGCGTCAGTTGCCGTCACATCTATGTAGGTACAAACATTAATGCCAGCATTACCGCAGCATCAGCATCAGTTTAATGACATGTCTCATAAAATCATTACGTTTTTGTTGTTGTTTTCGAGTCAGTTAGGCAGTAGATACTTAGTTTAAACAACAGCAAATGCTTAAAACAACAAACATTCCAAGCGATGAATAAGCAAGCCCCACTCACGAAGATTAACACTCATCAACTTATTAAAACAACAATAAAAGTAAACACACCTCAGAGTGTCATAGACAACAACAGCCAACTTCAACAGCGGCGACAGCAGCTCTAGCGTTTATAGAAACAACAACTACAAGCGGATGTTGTTGCGAATTATTGTTGAAGACAAGCAGTTTGATCGATCGCCATGGTGCATGTGGCGCTGCAAGGGGGTCCAAATCAAAGCGTATCAAATTATTAAGGTAAGTCGCGCTCTCTTCACCCCCTCCCTAAAATATTTCTCCTTAAGTTTTGTTTGTTAGCAGGCGTTTTGCGGAAATCATTTACACTTGCACACAGATTCGTTTGGTTGTAGCATCGTTTGGGCTAAGTTAATGAGTGACAAAGCTCGTCCATCTTCATCAGCTGCGCCCCACTAGAATTGTCTGTGTGTGTTTTTTTTTGCTGGGGCAAGAGAGTGGCGTGGTGGGGCTGTTGACTATCTGTGTGGCATATTATCATTATTTCGACAAGGGAATTTGATTTGGGTTGTTGTTCTATTAGAGGTTGTGTACGAATTTAAGAACAGTATATTGGGCATTTACAACCTTTTACCAGCTTTTTTTTTTAACTTGGTCCGTATGTATGTTTGTTTGTATGTTTGTTAGGGGAAAATTTTGTCTAGAGACTTGAAACTTCACAGTTGGCTCAGAACCCGATGACAATGCAATACGAAAGAGAAGTTAATCCGATAGGTGGCACAGGAGACGAAATATTTGAAAATCCCCTATTTATGGTCCGATTTGGTTTATATTTAGATAGGTGGTGCAGGAGTCGAAATAGTTGGTAAACCAGTATTTATGGTCCGATATAGTTCATATTTAGAAAGCTTGTTTTAAAATATTTGTTTTTACTAGTACTTTATATCCACTTAAAAAATATCAAAATTTAAAAAATTATGATAATTTTATACAAATTTGTTCTTATCATGGAGGTCGCCCCCCAATCTAGCTTCTCATTGATTTGGTCGTGGTACTTATTGGACACCCTGCATACTTCTGGGATTTTGAGAACGTACGAAATGATGTGTTGAAGTCTTTGCATTAAAAAGGCACGCTATTTAAAAGAAAAAGATTAGACGTTTCCATCTCGTCATCCTAAAAACATTTGCGTCTGAAATAATTGTATGTCTTACAGCATAGATTTTTTTTAAATGTTCTTACTTATGAATCCTCTTAGCTTAGGAATCTTGAAAAATTACATTCAGGGCACCATGTCTTTGGAAACTCAGCAGCAATGAAGTTTGCGGCTATGTCCTATAAATTTTATTTAAAAGTGCTCAAGGTGGACAGAGAGTATTCAGAAATTCTCGCACCTGCATACTACGATCTCATAAGCGAGCTCTAAACGCGTATTATCTTTTTGATGGAAGTTTCAAAAAATATCACATTTGTGGACTGATAAAACCCACGACTACGAAAGGTGTCAACAACTTAAAAAAAATATTTATGCTGGGCGTAGTTATGTATTTATAAATATGTACTTTTATATTTATATTTATTTTTAACATTTTCAATACAATGCTATTTATTTCAAGTGGCGCGTTGATTTAATTGACTAATTTCAATATTTTAAAGAAATTAATAAATTTTGAGTATGCATGAATTTGTTTGGTCTTTCGGGCTCGCTGAAATCCGACTCCTTTTCGGCGGTTGAATTATCGGTTTGTTGAAGAGTACTCTCTGAGAGCGTTGTGAGAGTAGCGAACAATTTGGCCAACTGTTGTGATTGCAGCTTTTCGACGGTGAGCTTTTCCTTAATTATTGGTCGCAAAATTTTGAAGAGGCAGGTACGTATCTTGGCTGCAACAAGGTAGAGGTCCGAGTCGCTGTTTGGTCCCTGGAGTGTACGTCCGTCTAAAACACTGGAAGCGTGCCTTCCATCTATCATAAAATAATCGATTTGCTTTTTTTGTTTTTCGATGTGGAGACTGCCAAGCAGCTTGATGGATCTTTTTATACCTGAACATAGCACTGCAATATACCCTGTTTCGGGCGCTGGAGAAGTCAATCGGCCTCAGTCCGTTATCGGATGCTGTATTTTCTGACGGTGAGGCCAAAGAGCCCTTCCTTGTCCACCCTAGCATGGAAATTGCCAGGCATTCGGTGAACGACAGAATTGGTGGCCTCTCTTGTACCACAAATGCAACATCGAATTTGCGCCTCTTGTGAACAGACGCTGAGAAATACAGTGCGCCCATAAACCGAGTAAGTCAGAGTGGAGCTCCCTCACTTTATGCCGTGGCCCAAGGCTCAACTCGGAGTGCGCAAAGATGCTTGCCACAAGTTGTTGATATCCGGAGATGGACGGGTTCGAATTCCACTGCCAACATGCAACATGCAAATTAAATTTTTTTTTAGTTTTTGTCTTGATTATTCACTTCGCGGATGCTTTTTCAGTATGAACGCGGTCATTTTAATATGCGCGTAATTGAATTGAATATTTACCAATATACAGTACTTTCGTTGACGTTTATAGTAAGATCAATTACGTTTCTATTTGATTTTAATATTTTTTTCCCTCAGTGTATGATGTGATGTTGTGATAAATATGTCACAAATATCAAAGCTAATTCATTGTGCATCAAGCTTATTACTAAGTAGTTAACGAAACTGCTTGTTACCAAGTTTTACGGCGAAATGTTATACTATACTCGAGATGCATTTGTTATGTTATATTGTTAATGATTAACTAATTAATTCATTGGTCCAGCCATGCATGGGAAATTTCAGAAATCAAAATGATGTAGCAATGTCAAAGCGAAATTTTCATTTCAGTGCTTTCGACTTATTAGTTTGCTTAGATAATACCAACAGCCCGGCCAGTAAATTAACAATTCCCTGGAATTCAGTCTGGAGAAGGAATTAATTTTTGTTTATTTCATTATGCTTGTCGCGCATAGACACATTTTAAAGCTGCTTAAAGGAGATTTAACAATTTGTTCTTTTTGCTTTATTCTAGAATGAAGAATAAATTACGACTTTAATTGCTTTTGACAATCAGCACTTTTCTGTTGTTGATACCTAAGTGGAGACAAAAAATGTAGACATACATATGTTTGTACATTAGGGTGTCCAACGAAAATGTTTTGTTTTGGAGATGTCAAGATCCTACCCCCTAATTTTAATAATTTTTATGAGAAATATTATTGCCTTTTCTTTATAGATTTTTTAAAGGTCATTTAGAGGTCGATTTAGGTCAGAAAATACGATTTTGTAGATTTACGAGTTTTTGAATGACTATTTTTGATTCGATTTCAAAGATCGAATATGACCTGAGAACAGGATATATAGGCTTTTAAAATGGTTTATAATAATCTATTGTCGGACTTGACTTGTTGGGATTTTTATCGGGTTAAATAAAAAAAAACATATTTCTGTTAATCTTTTTAAATTTTGACCATCGATAATTTTTACAATTTCAAAATATGTAGTACAAAATATGAAGTACTATCTAAAATGAAATCTATTTTTAAATAAACTCACAGCTCACTTATTGCAATCGCATAAAAAATTCGAAGTTAGGCGACTTTTTTAAATACAGCCTTGAATTTATATTGTTTATGTACCGCACTTTTAAATTTTTTGAGCAGCATGGCTAAAGAATTCATCAATATTTATTCAAAATTAATATATACAATCGTTCTTTAGCAGAGAAGTGGGTTTTCACGAAATTTTAGGAAAATGGGGGTGGCACCGCCCACTTAATATGATATATGCATATCTCAAAAACTACTCGACCGATCGCAACCAAATTTAGTATAAAAATTTTGCCTAGGCTTTTTAAGCTCCATATTGAAAATTTTTGAAATCTTGATATTTCCAAGAAAAAAAAACATTTTCGATGGGCTCCCCAATGTACACTTTTTATTATGTTTTATTCGAAAGAAATGCTGACTCACTTCTCTAATATAAGTATTTATGCACGTAGCATTGTAGAGATTCTTTAAATGTTTAAATGTTAAATCAATAGTTTTGTTCACAATTTATGAAGAAAATATTGTATAGCTTTTTTCATAATTTGCTTAAATATACGACTGGATCACTTATCGATTTATGTTGATAGATCTAAGCAGCGCGGATAAAAAGGTATACATAATGTAGGGGTTGGGCAAAGGAAAGGTGAAAAAGTATACAAAATGTTAGTATCACTGTTCTGGAGACATCCAACATATAGTATGTGTCGTCAATATGATCAAAACGACGTTAATTTGTTTTAATAAAATGTATTTATTAATTAAAAGGCGTGGTAAAATATACTCCAATGTTGGCTCGTTAAAATTTGGTATCTTTTCCAAGCGTTGGTTTTACGACGAATCCCTCGAAGCTTTGCGAGATAGCAAAATTCCAATCGCAATGTTCGAAAAAGTATACATACATATAAACCAGCATATAAACGGTTTTTAAAGAGAATACAAACTATTAATGTTAGCAAACGATCAAATTGTATACAGAAATTTTGGGATACATAAATACATAAGGTAATCTTCGAAAATGAGAGGATTGAGAGGATTCGAAATTAGATGCATAAAGCAATATTAATAAATACATAAAGCAATCTTCGAAAATGAGAGGATTGAGAGGATTCGAAATTAGATACATAAATGACTGATAGAACATCTGTTTTAACTTATTTGCTATCAGAGTTGTATTTTGATGCTGGTGGTGGTTTTCACGCACCTTGTAATGGGGGTATTCAGTAATCTCGCCAACA
>NW_016157095.1:290647-340231 GCF_001687245.7 Rhagoletis zephyria
TTCTACCTCCAGGTGAATCCTTATTGGGATTCACAAATATTTAAAGCGGCTAGCTTTGCGGCTGGTCTTCGCAAATCTCCTGTGCTGGTTTGAACTATAGCGGATCGGACTTGGCCATCCTTTGCGGCGAACACTTCCTTAATTCTGCCTTTGAGCCATTTACTTCTCGGGAAATTTGGTTCGCATACTATTACCAACTGTCCTGGCTGTAGTGGTTTGACTTGTTCCCTCCATTTTGGGCGACATATTAGGGATGGCAAATACTCACTGGTCCACCTTTTCCACAAACGATCTTTCAAGGCTTGCGAAATTCTCCATTGCTTTCTGGTGCACAACTTTTCTTCTTCGAGACTTGGAGTTTGCGTTGAATTCAGGCAACCCAACAAAAAGTGGTTCGGCGTTAGCGGCTCTTGGTCGTGATGTGAGATTGGAATATCTGTAAGCGGACGGCTGTTTAAGATGTTTTCAGCTTCAATTAAAGTACTTCTGAATGTTTCCAGACGAGGCGCTTCTTCCTTTAGCACTCGCTCCAAAAGTCGCTTTACACACTGAACCAATCTTTCCCAGCATCCTCCAGCAGCCGGGTTCGCAGGGCAATTAAAGATCCACTCTATACCGCGTTCGGCGCAATCTTGTTCAATACGGTTAAAGTCAAATAGTCTCTCTTCGACGCGTAATAGTTTTTGGGCGCCAACGAAATTAGTTCCGTTATCGCTTCGCATTCGTACGGGTGTGCCACGACGGTTGATGAAGTTTCTGATGCAGATTATGAACGCATCGGTCGATAAATCCTCAGCTACCTCCAGGTGTATGGCTCTGACGGTTAAACACGTGAATAACGCAACCCAGCGTTTCTCTCTACGACGACCAATAGTGACGAAAAATGGACCGCAGTAATCGACTCCTGTGTAGCTGAATGGACGAACGTAAGGCGTGAGGCGATCGACAGGCAATTGACCCATCATCGGCGCACTTGGCTTGGCTGTGTTGATGATACATACGGAACAACGTTTTTTTACTGACGTAAGCACTGCTCGGATGTGTGGTACCCAGAACTTTTGCCGAATTTGATTTATTGTGAGACAATCATTCTGATGATGAAGCTTTTTGTGCCAATATGAAACTAAGAGACTGGTTACGTGGTGGCGTTGAGGCATTATGATTGGACGACGTGCCGATAGAGGGAGGCAATATGCTGCATCGATGCGGCCATTCACTTTAATCAAACCATCGATGTCTAAAAATGGCGTAAGTTGGTATAACGGGCTCGACTTCGACACTTTTTGCTTGGAGAGCAACTCTTCTAATTCGTTAGGAAAGACCTCTTCCTGAACGCGGCAACATACGAAGACTTCTGAGTCAGTGATCTCAAATGCTTTTAGCTCTCCTGAACGGCGAATACGGTTTCTTGCGTTAAAGTTGAATCGTAACACCCAGCTCGTTACCCTAAGTAACTTCAAAAAAGACGAAAATTTTGTAAAATTAATGACATACTCATCTGTTGTTGAGGTGAGAAGCAAGATTTTCTTCTCCTCGGCAGCACATCCTGTTGACGTAAGTGGCGTAACTTCTTTTGGCCACTCAGATTCTGGGAGTTGCAGAAAGGTAGGCCCCTTGAACCAGCGGTTTCGTGCATCGGATTCTGTCATGGGCTGACCTCGTGTGGCATCGTCGGCAACATTCAACGACGAGGGCAACCATCTCCACTGTAATGGGTTTGTGCTAGAAATGATTTCGGCGATTCTACCAGCGACGAATTGTTTGTATTCTCTAGTCGTCGAGCGGATCCAGAGCAATACTGTCTTTGAGTCACTCCACAATACGATGCGATGTATATTGAAGTCGTGGTATTCCACAACTGACTTCTGAAGACGGCTACCAAGAACTGCGGCTTGCAGTTCCAAGCGGGGAATTGTCATGCCCTTAAGAGGAGCACAACGCGATTTAGCGGCGACAAATGCGATATCAACGTCTTCCCCTTTGCATATGCGCAGATACGCGACGGCTGCATATGCACTAGAACTGGCATCCACGAACACATGTAACTGCACCTCGTCTGCTACTGGCAGCATTGTAGAATGGCATCTTGGGATGGAAAGTTTATTTACCTTTTGAAAACTTGTCCACCATGACGTCCACTGCACAACGAGTTGGTTCGGGATTGGTTCATCCCAATCGACTTGACGCTTCCACAAAGACTGCAGCAGAATCTCATACATACTGTGACATTAGCTAAAAATCCGAATGGATCGTATAGCAAAATTCCAATCGCAATGTTCGAAAAAGTATACATACATATAAACCAGCATATAAACGGTTTTTAAAGAGAATACAAACTATTAATGTTAGCAAACGATCAAATTGTATACAGAAATTTTGGGATACATAAATACATAAGGTAATCTTCGAAAATGAGAGGATTGAGAGGATTCGAAATTAGATGCATAAAGCAATATTAATAAATACATAAAGCAATCTTCGAAAATGAGAGGATTGAGAGGATTCGAAATTAGATACATAAATGACTGATAGAACATCTGTTTTAACTTATTTGCTATCAGAGTTGTATTTTGATGCTGGTGGTGGTTTTCACGCACCTTGTAATGGGGGTATTCAGTAATCTCGCCAACAGTATGTATAGACTTATTTCACACAAAATACCTTAAAATATCTTATCAAGGAGCGCAATGGTGCTGGCGGTTGATTTAATTGTGGTAATTTGAGATTGCCCCTGGACAACTCAATCCTGGCATGTCCGAATAAGACTTTAACGCATTGTAGTATGTATTTCAAATCGCATCAATTGGGCAAGTTGGAACACACGGGAGAGGGACATACTCAGTGGTGCAGCAGGTCGATGTTATCGGACATTCACGCCACTTTTTCTCACTTGGCGATTTTGAGTAATAACTCGATTCTAGCGCCATCTGGCGGTTCTTTTTCCCAATAGTATTACCCTTGCGGTTACAAGTACATATATGATTTCATATATCTCCATAACAATTTCCAGTACCATACCCCGAACACTTCCAGAGATAACCGTTAAATACACTTTACAACTTATTATCGTACCTACCAAATGTACACATAAATTTTCATGAAAATCGGTCGAGCTGTTTCGGAGGAGATTTCTAAAAAAAAAACTAAATTTTCGTTTAGGCTCTTTATTTTTGTAGTCACAAAAAAAAAATATTGTATTTGTCTTATATGAAAAAAAAGTTATATTGGTACCAGTTTATGAATCGTTTACCTGAGGGTTTAAACAGTTAATTAGTGGGAGCTTAAGTTAAACAAATGACAAAATTAATTATTAACTTAACTAAATTTCACACAATGCCGCTTATACATTAAGTATATGTATGTATAATGTACATACATATGTAGCTAAACTTGTATGGCCAGAAAAAGTTCATCGTCTATTCAAAGGTGTCGCTGAACTTGTCAGACAACTAACTGTTGAAGGCGCATACCTTTGGTTTTGTTTTACACAAAAAGAAAAAAACAACAACATAATATATTTTAAATAAAACAAACATTAGAAGATGTGTATTAGCTACCGTTACGGCGAAAAATAAGAGAATGCTTTAATTGGGTCAACGTCACGCAAGCCAACTGTTGCTCGAAAAAATAGAAATGAAATAAATATTTATAAAGAAAATCAGCTTTAGAATAGGTAAAAATACGAATGTGACTATTGGACATTTCATTGGCATATTTGACAGCAGTTGCTGGTTGAGCAGGTGCAAGCTTAGCCTTTGATATTTGTGCCCAATAAAATACGAGTATTTGGACAACGATTACTGAATTTAACTTTTAACTTTTCGGTTTGACCCACTTCCAAGCGATTTCACCTACATAAATTTTTATTAAATAAATGACATGCCTGCATTGAGGCATGCCTCTGAGATATTTTTCGCATTTGTCAATACAACTCGAAACCAGTTTAATAGCCAATCATTAAAATAAATTTTTTTTTGTGTTACAACTTTTATAGCTTAAAAGTTAATAACCCTAAAAACAAAATTCAACGTAGAGTATTCTATTTTATTAATTAATCTTTAAATTGACCGTTACTTTTCGTTAAATTATGACGCAAAGCGCATACAAATTTAGTATTGTCGTGTGAGCCATTGCTGTGGCACCTGTCGTTGGCCCTAAGCACTGAAAGTGTAGCAAAAAAGTATTAATAAAATAACAATTTGCATATATGTATATGTATTTTGTATCTTAATGAGCCTCGAGGCGGGATCTCTAATGTGTCATCTAAAAAAATATTCAACGAATTTATTTTTCGTATCACACAGCGTGTGTTTTGTTTTTAGCCAAACAAAGCATAAACAAAAGAGAAATCAACAAGATTATGCGAATGTAAGCACATGTTTATGTCTTGCGTACATATATGTATGCACATTAGGGTGGTCCAAAAAAAGCATTTAAAGAAGTAAAGATGAAATTTTTCAAAATTCAAAGTTCAAAGTTCAAAGTTTTCCATGTATTTTATATGGGGAAAAATCACTTTTCGTTGAAATTTTATAGAATTCTTGAAAATTAATATTTTTTCCATCAAAAAACCCAGGTTCTCTCCAGGAGGCTTTCAGTAATAATAGCCAATTGTTTACTTAATCATTTTTTCTTATTAACTATAATTTATAAGCCAGTCAAAAACCCACAAAAAATTCTATGTGGGCAGCAATAAAAACTTGTTGGTATAAAATAATGGTTAAGTAAACGATTGGGAGTTATTATTGAAAGTCTCCTGAAGAGAACCGGAATTTTCAGATCGAAAAATGTTAATTTTCAAGAACTCTATACCATTTCTACGAAAAGTGATTTTTCTCCATTTAAAATACATGGAAAACTTTGAGCACTTTGGGCGACCTCTAAATATTATTTGATTTCAAAATAAAAAATTTGGTTATATTTACCCCCAAATTCTGTGCTCTTGACAAATTGTCAACCTTGATAAATAATCAAGAAAAAAATATTTGTATCATGTGTTCTGATTTCTGAGTCAAAAATAAAATTATTTGTAAGTCAAAAATAAAAGTGTTTTTATTATTTTTGACGCTAAACTCAAAAAACTTGATACAAATATTTTTTTCGTGATTATTTATCAAGGTTGACAATTTGTCAAGAGCACAGAATTTGGGGGTTATTCGATATATGTAGAACAATGCTAGGAGGTGGAGCATTAAAATTCCGACTTTACTTTTTTGGACCACCTTAATCATACATAAATATATATGAGGGCATAAACAGTAGTCTTCTATTATTTATTATAGTTATATATGTATACTTTTAATACATATGTAATATAAGAGCAGCAATTAATAACTGTAGAAATATAAATTTAACTGATGACTTAGCATGAGCTTTAAGCTTCAAAACTTTTAAAATAATTTGTGTGCACATACGCAGCTAAGAGTACGTAGCAGTTAAGGAAGTTTATAGAGCTTTCTTTACTTGGAAAAAATCATGTTTTATTTACTAAAAAATACCCATGTGGAGTTAGAAATTTTTCCATAATCTATGAGCAAAGTGACGCGTGGGATATGAGAAACTCCCAGAAATTTTTTCATTAAGAAGAAGCGGGGGTTTTACCTAAAGACTTTTGCTGGGATTATGAAATTTTTTTCAAAAACTTAGCTACCAGATTGAAAATTATAAAAAATTTTTTTTTTCTGCAAATTTGCAATTTGATCGACAAAGCAAAAAATTTAATATTTTTTTTTAAATACAAAAATAGAAATGAGTTCCGCATTTGGAGCTGCAAAAATACAAAATACCACTGTAATGCTGGATTTCCACCAGGCATTAAATGGCAAAAATGACAAAGTTGGGCATTAAAAAATTATCGTGTCATTATGTGAAAAAAGTATTCATTAAGTTCATTTCCACATGACATTTTTTTAAATAGCATACATTTTTTGTCATTTCAATGCCTAGTGGAAATTCGGCATAAGGAAGACGATAGAAAATTTTTTAAATTTTCGGCGTCTCCTTTTGTGAGACAAAAATGGTTTGAAGCCGTGGAAAATTACCGTAACAATGTTAACACACGGCGAGAGTTTCTTTATTCACATCGCGAATATTCGCAATACATTTTGCTGTTCACTTATGCATTAGAACTTTGTTCCCGGATAATATGTGGCCAGATAATCTAGACGCATTCTCTTCATTTCGTCTCTAGTACGGAATTCATAGAAAATTGCATAAAAATAATGCCGCTATAGAAACCAAGTAAGTTTTTGCAAAATTCAATTAAATATTAATAAGCTGATACGTAATGATTTCATTCTCTTCTGTTTCTTTGCAGCCATTGTTCCTGATAAATTACACGACTAATTTCTTTTAGATCCGGACTGAATAATAAAGAAACACGCCCACGGTCAAACAAGTGTGTGATCCACCAACAGTGCGGCCAGATATGCATTTTTAGTTGAAGCGGTTTTAATTGATTTGTGGCACAAATGGACCACATGGTCTAACAATTTTTGCAGGGATTTAGCAAAGCTACTTAAGGATGGCAGATTCGCCATATATTCGTACGTACTTAGCTGAAGTGAGAATTTGCAATGCGTTGATGATCCAAAAATTGGCGAAAATTATGGCTGCTTTGCGTTTGCTAAGTTTTCGCGTAGCAGCTGGCTAAAAGTTTTTTAAAAATTACATATATTTTTTTTGTTGCCGGCACTTGTATATTGGTAAGCACCTTTGAGGAGGTCTATATGTATGCATGTATGTGATTGAGAATGATTGAGCATTTTAAATACGCAATCCAATTAAAATCTACTGCGATAATCAGAAATATATGTATATTTATTTGCTTACGGTTACTAATCATAATAAATATATTGGTAAGTAATTGAAAAATGAGATTCGTAAGCTGTTGACAGCAAACAAAATTAGAAGTTTTCCTCAATCAACTCTGAAGCAAAAAGTAGAGGAAATTAATTAAAACCAATCCTTAGCACACAAGCACTCAGTTCAGTTTCTAAAAATGTACCATGACAAGCATTGATACATTTGAAGTACTCGTAGTAATCAATTTGAAGTTTACGACCAACGTAACAACAATAAAATGCTACCCACGAACCATAGCAAATAAATGAAATTTTTTCGAAACGGCAAGCTGTGACAGCCAACAGCGTCACAATTCTCCTTCCTCGCTCCTCATCAGAATTATAATGCTATGTGTTCTGCATCGAATCTCTAGTCTGCGAATTTTTTGTTAATTTGTTCTCGCGGCTTAATTTGCGTTCTTAACGTTACTGATCGTACATACATACATACATATGTACAGTGAGGCAATTAGCGCTAATTTATGAGTAATTTAAATTTAAGCACAGAGCTTTGGTGCTATATTCTTACAGTACTTATGTAAAGATCCCTTATCTAGGTCTAAGATAAGTTGTAGTAGAAATATATGGTCGCCACTACTGCAGTCAACTGGTCCTAGTCGAAAGCGATGCTAATTCTCACTGCGTGATTTGCAATAAAGAGCGGGATTATACTTTATTTCTTAAGAATCCCGAGGAGGTCATAGACGCAATGTTATGCAGCGAAAACCCTTTATGATGAGGGCAAGAGCTTCAGAGTTCTTGACTAAGACTCTTTTTCTGTCCATGGATACATCGAGGCAATTTTTAATTTTGATTCAGCTACTCCGAGGGTTCAAAAGAATCTGGTGAATACTGAATGGAACTATAAAATAATTTTTGAGAAGTTACCATTAGCATTTAACGTACCGGGATTTGGAAAATATGGTTTACTCTCGCTCGGTTTTACTCTGACCCTAAACCCAGTAGTAAAAATGAACCTTCTTGACGGTCGAGGCAGCTAGGCTCATTGCACCTTTTTATTCTGAACAAATTTGGTCTTATTCCTAGCAAAAAACTTTAATTCCATACATAGATGTTCCTACGGAGATTCCAAGCAGGGATTAGCAAGTGCAAAGATATGGCATGCCACTAGGGGATTTTGCAATTCTCGCAGATGGCTCGAACCCAAATGACAAAATGCGAAGAGGAGTTTTCTCACGAAAGCCTACCCCGAGCTGCTCGTTTCATTTGTTGGACAACTATACATAGTGAGAAACGACTGGCGTGCTATTGTGGACTCGGCTATAATCGCTGGGGAGGTTACAGCGCTAATCAGGAAGAGAAAGATACACAGTGTCTTCCAGGCTAGGATTTATCAACTAAAACTTGTAACAGATACATCTGGATATATTTTTTTCATTTTCAGTGACACCTATGGTAGTCTGAGTAGTCAGAAGTCCGGCAATGACAAGCCTTTGAGGTTAAAGTTTTCCATAAAATGATTCTCATACAGAACTTCGGACGTTCAAAAGCGACGTAAACGTAATAATTTCAAGACACAGTACAAATCGCAAGACGAAGCTCGGCCAGACAATAAGTGGTAATGAGAGCCATTAATACCCTTTTTTATTTTTAATTTAATTAATTTTTGGCATATTCGGACACACTGTACTGCCGATGGGGTTAAGAATGTTTTCAAATGTCTCTGCCAAATCAAATAAACAAAATAAGAATAATAACTATGTGATTAAATGAAGTGAACAACGTGAAAAAAAATCTCATAAGATTATATCTCTTCGTGGCGATGATTATTGTTTTTATTTTTATTTTTGTTTTCATTGGGCGTTTTTTGCGTTTCATATGGTATGAAAAGGAAACGAAAAAAATTATGAAAACAAAAATTAAAAAAAAAATACGCAATTCAAAGCACAGATTCACTGGCAATCAGTGGAGCATTTGTCATCGCCACATTCGTACAAAGCCAACCAAGTGCCTAGAAGCTGCGTAATGGAACTTTAAAGCTGCGAAATTGTTGGAGACGACGACGATGGCGACATAAAACTTAACACAATGCCTTACAAGCCGATCAGTCGACAACATTTCACTTTGGCCGTAGGAAGCAACAAGCGATACGAGCAGCAGCAGCAGCAACAGCAAGCAACGGTAACATCAGCAGTGAGAGCAAAAAATATTGGTTGCAGAAATTTTTATAGTATCGGCATTTAAAATTCGTGGAAGTTCTTGGAATATAAGCAATTAATTTTAGTGTTTTGTACATAAAATTTGGCGTTGCATGACAAGCAATTATTAAAAGAGTTTAGGTGCAGAAATTTCGTAATAGACAGGCAGGCAGGCAAACAAAATGTACAGCTGTCAAGTGTTAGTGGTAAGTGTTAGTGGCGAATGATTCGCACAAATTTACGAAAATTTAAAATATAAAATTAATTAACCGCAGCTTAGAGGTTACAAATGTTCTAATCGATAAAATAGTGAAGAGTTTTAACAAATATTATAGAAAATATATAGAAGAGATTGAGCACTAAAAATTACAATAAATATTTAATTCCTAGCAACTTTCGCTGTTACTCAGCATTTTGACGCTACATACCACACTGGCTGCACCAGCCGATGCATCAGTTAAAACCAAACCCAGCTCCACTGAGGACTCTGCGAAATTTGTCGTCATTAGCGAGGATGTGATACCCGATTTGGAGAATACCACACAAAAAGTTATACGCGTCAATCCACTCGATCTGCCAGCGGTCACAGAGGATCGCAGCGGCAGCGTAGACTCATCACTCTACAAAATTCAGAGCCTATTGCCGCCCAGTCGCAGCTATGTGAACTCAAACCACATGCGTGCGACAAAAACTCGTTCGAAAAATTCCGTCGACTCCAGTCCTGTGGCTGCTAGTGTTAACAACTTTCCTATTATACGGCAACTTGCCGAACCGAAATTCCGCAAACCGATTCGTAATCAAAAGAAGCAGTTGCATTTCTTTTACAATCAAGTTGCCTTGGATGGCCAGGATGTGAGCAAGTCGATGCAGGTGCATTTGGCGCCTGGCGCTTATCCTGTATACTATACAGTTGCGAAAACGAATGGACGTTTTGGTAAATTTCCGATAAAAGGTTTTCGTACGCCTACAGAATTTTTGAAATATTTGGCTAAAAATAAAGTCGCATCGTTGGACGGTGCATCACGCGTGGAGAGTTGAGCGTTGGAGAAGGAAGCGGGCAGTAGTGGACGAATGAAGCGGTTAATAAAGAGTAGAAAATAGTGTATAGTAAAATTAAATTTAGTAATTAGAAAAATGAATATATTAAAGATATATTACATACGGTGCAACCGCTATACGGTTGTCGACGCAAGTCCGGAAATCGGTTTAAGGTTTTGGGCAAAAAATGTAAAAAGCTTTTAGCGGCAGACTGCTTCTTCAAAATTTATATTTTTCTGTTTTAATTAAAAGGCTTCAAAGTTGTCTTTAGCATTATGTGTGATTTATATAAGTAGCATCTAATTTATTTATATTTCTTAATTAAGCTATTTATATTTCTAAATAATGGCTTAGTGTACTTAAAGAACACATAGATATGTACGTATGTGAAAATTTTAAAATATTTAAAAGTGCCAGAACAAAGTAAAATTTTATATCGAAATTAGTTGCGAGTTAGTAGACGAGAGGTGCCTTCGATAATAAATAAAGAAATAATAAAAAAAAAAAATTTTTTTTAATTAGTTATAAATATGAACCAAATTGGACTAAAAAATACGGTGTTACCAAACATATTTTTATGCTGTCTGATAACAGTTATTTCCTTTCTCCTTTTTTATTTTCATCATCTTTATCTTCTTCTCCAGATCCATTGTCGTCGATATTCTCATCTTACAACGTTTATCAGTTAACGCAAAAAATAAACTTTAAATAATAACTGTCATCAAACAACGAAAAAAATAAACCTCGGCGAAAAAAAAATATTTCTTCAAATAAATGCTATAAAACAACGTTTTCGTTAAATTTCAGAATTCGCGCAACGCTTTCAATTTTAAATTGGAGATAACAGTTATTTTTGGTCCCTGGTTAACTTAGTCAAATACTCTTTAAGGCCGAAATAAAAGTCCGTTCTTAAAAAAAAGAAACCGGTTGTCTAAATTAAATAAATTTAGTATCAAATTAAAAAGGACTGAAATGGGTTTCAAATTTAAATATTTAAACGGGGAAGCTATACCAGTCCTTTTCCATTTGATACCAAATTTGTTTAATTTAGATTAGCTTATTATTAGTAATGAACTTTTTATTTGGTCTTAAAAATTATTTGCCCAAGTTCAACTGTGATTTCTTATTACTTTTAAACTTTTTCCCGAAAAGTTCGAAAAATAAAAATAATTCAGTGTTCTTGTAGAGGAGGTCTTGGGATCAAAGGCACATGGACAACTTTATTCTTCAATATTTTGCGTCCGCACTTTTATTAGATCCACAAAAAATAACTGTCATTTTCTCTCCCTGAAGCAAAGACATCCACGAAGATGCAAAAATTTTAAAAGCATTTTTTTTTAAATTTTTTCAATCGCAAAAATTCTACAAAATCTTGACTTGAAATCTAATAAATTTTACATATTTTTAAAACTTTTTCATATACATGCATAAACTCGCTGAGTTATAGCTAGTCAAAATAAATACTTTGTAGAATTTTTGCGATTTTTTCTTTCATTAAAAATTTTCCACACCCTTAACACAAGTTTTTTTTTTAATTTTGAAATTTTGTTGGACGACTTTATTTATTATGTAGAAAAAATAAAGAGGTGCCCCATGATGTAGGTACCTTAAGAATCACCCGAGTATATGTGTAAATGTAAAACTGTCGCGCTTCGAGGAACGTTCAAGAAAGTGTTTTGAATCAGCAGTGGAAAGGTTTTCAATAAAGTAATTTGCCGTTCGGAGTCGGCACTTAACAAATTAGAGGATAAGCTCGGCCAAACACTCAGGCGATTTAATATAAGGTTGTAGCAGGAGTACAAAAACAAAAATTTACATATATTTTGTATTTGCTTTGCCGGCATAAACTGTCAAAATCTGTAATAGTGTGTGTGGAAATTCAAACAAAATTTTTCTATTTGACATTAGAAGCCGTGAGGTGAAACATATACACAAACTCAGCTGATCTGGTAACGCCCCCTTATATAAATTAGCCTTGGATACAAGTTGGATGCCGCTTATAAGATTCTTATATACAAGTTTACGTATATATGTACATATTTATCATGTAGATTTGCACTCATAACAACCAATACATGACAAGCACAAAAAACAGCAACAGTTGCTTCAAGCTTTAGGATGATTTTTTTTTAGTGTACCGTTCTGTATCATTTCTTCTTTTCTTTTCTCCATGTAACGGCTTTGCATAATTCGTAAGTACATTTTTTACTCACTCAAGTCATTCACTTTAAGAGAAAGGTTAAGGTCGAAGAAATTTCATATTTGAGCCGTTTATTATGAAAGTGGCATAAGTCATTTCACAGCTCATGTACTTAAATGGCCGGTCACCCGTATCTTAACGCGTCGGTTATTCGTTTAAATTCAATCGAAGGAGGAAGGTTTTACCGTTAGTTTATGAAGATAAAGCGATTTAAAGATGCATTCAGTTGCAAGTAGCCGGTCATGTAAGCACAAGAGGTACGAAGTGACCTATGCCACTCTCAAAATAAACGGCTCATTTGTAAGTTTGTAATTAATATAAGCAAAGAAGTGAAGAGAGAGTTGAATGAATTATGAACATAAAATGAATTTGAGTAAGTAAATTAGTCGTTTTGAACGCCAACCATATAGAAAGTAGCGACCAGTGTTGGAAAAGCAAGTGCAATTGTACTCTTTTAGCCTCTTTTTAATTTGAAAGTACACTTGGTTCAAGCACGCTATTTTGGCATGTAGCCAAATATGTAGTTTTTCAGGAAATCCTTTCTTATCTTTGCTTTGGAACGCATTTTCTAATGTGGAGAAGTTGAGCAATAGCCGCCCTCATTTGTGAAGGGCTCAAATCCGGATCTACCTGAAATACGTCAGATATTGAAGACCCATCGCGAATTAGATATGCACCGAGCAATTTGTCTGAAGATTGAGCAACTCGAAGCAAAGTCATTCGCTGAAAACGATTCCTTCTAACTTATAGAATTTATGTTTTAATGTGAGACTAACAGGGCAATTCTGGCTTAACAAGGACAGTAAAGAGTCTTTCGTAAGACTAAAGAAAGACAGATGGCAAGATAGTTTGAAAGGCTTTTGTTAATCTGGCATAAAAGTCTTAGAAAAAAAAGCTCTCTCATTCACCACTCGTGGTGTAAAGCTACTTTGAGAGCAAGCACATGCATGCCATTTAGCTTGCGTCGCTCCAACAGTCGCAATGGCCGAGTGAGCAGAGCATAGGCATGCCGTTCGAAAGGCCACGAGTTCGAGTCTCAGGCGGCGGAACTTTTTTATTTATTTTTAATAATTTTTTTCCTTTTTAATTAATTAAGAATGAACAAATTTCATTTAATTTTCTAACAAATTTTTTTATTTATTTTTGCTTTATTTTCATGTTTTTTTTATTTAAATTTCTTTTATTTATTACATTTGATTGTTAAAAAAAGAAATGTATATATTTTTTAAAATTTAATTTAATAAAAAAAAACTTAAAAGACGAACAGCATAACGCTAAGAATAGACAACTGTTTTACGAAACAATTTTGTCTTTCAAACGACTGTGGTGAGGTGAAAGACGATTGCCAGAATTGCCCTGTAAAAGTTGATTTGGTATCGGAGGGAGAGGTTTTACTCCTCTTAAAAAGAGAATGCATACGAAAACATATATTTACTTTTTGGGTACATTTATCTACTTAACGTAAAGTTTTTCCGCAAATTAGCTACAATTTGCTAATTTTATTCTACGTCCTTGGTAATAACTTGAACAGCGCGCATCTACGATAAATCCGAAGCATTGATATAACCAATTGCCAACGGGCTAGGCAACTGTGAAAAGTGGCGCCTACAAATGTTTCGTTAAGCTGGCAGGTATAGTATCAAGCGGGCAGAGAAATGGCGATTCCAAAACGAGTATGTATTACATACCTCAGATGAGGTAGTTTCTCCTCCAGCAACATTTATTTTTATTTTGTTCTGTTTATTTTTTAGTCACGATAATGATTAATATCGATAGAAACTCTATTTTTACTAATAATACTAGCTATTTATTTATCATTAACATTTCTCTACTGCATAATTAACTTTGTTTTTGTTTTGTTTAATTCAGTTTCTAAATAATGCGCTTCAATATTCCGCATCAATTAAATAAAAAAAGATAAAATTGTATAATAGAAAAATATTTATACTGAAATCAAAGAGCTAACGAGCTAACGAACTATGTATCATTTTGTTGTTAATGTGATAATGTATGTACGTATGTATAATAGCCTCTACGCTTTATTAGTTATTTTTGAATGTGAGTCTAAAATTACACGAAGAAAACAATGTTAACAACTCAGCAATCAAGTGTGAACATATTTCAATAGCTATTCCTAAGTATGTATGTATGTAATTATACTTAAGTATCAGAGTGAGTTAGAAAGAAAGAACTACATTCCTACTCAGTTAAGTGGTACTCTTTTTGGTTCGCTAAATTTCATAAATTTTTTTTTTCATACATTTTTACAAAAATAATTATTGCCGATTTTATAGGTATTAAAACGTATTCCAGCGTCTGCCCGCATGTACTTGTACATACATATGTATGTATGCTTAGAAAGAATAATCCATAATAATTCATGAATGAATTCCCCAACTCATGCAGATGACGTAATTTATGAATCAACATGCGGACACTTTTATTCCACATAGGTACATATATGTATATAACTTTAATAGAAGCTTAACACTGGCTGAAAAGGTCTATCTGAAAACATTAAGGGTAAGTAAGTACGCAAATATCAGACAAGTTAAAAAAAAAAATTAATTAAATAATAATTGGGCCTTATGATTTCGGCGATCAGCATCGGACACCCCCGAAGAAAAATTCAGTGAGGCCCGGCCGAGAGCGGCCCACCACGACCGAACCCGAACCCGATTGAGCACGGAATGCATGGAATTCCTTCAAAAATATTTACTTCAACGAAAAAATTCAGGTATTATATTTATAGATGGAACCTTTCCCTGATATATTTTTTGCTCAAAATATTAAAGGCATATACATACTTATCATATTTTTTATTCTTCTTTGAGATTTTCGAAAGTTGTTCATCCTTTCCAGTCAGTACACTTTAAAGTTTCATATTTTTACAAAATCAAACAATTTTCTAACATTCATCACTCGTGGTGAAAAGGTATTTTGAGAGAAAGCACTTGTATACATACCATTTAGGTCGCGTCGCTCGAATAGTCGGAATGGCCGAGTGAGCAAAGCACTGGGGTGGTGCCATTTTGCGAATATGTTTTTTAGTATAATTTTTCTTTTTTTAATTTTGTTTGATTTTACTTATTAGACTTTGTAAAAAAAAATTGATTTTTTATTTAATTTACTTTTTAGAAACAACACTTGTTATATTTTTATTTTTGTAAGATTTTATTGTTTATTGTAATTTGTTGTTAAAAAGAAAATAAATTTTTTTTCTGTTTATCAAACGTTTAGAAACTTATTTCAATTAATTTTTATTTTTTTAGATTTAGTTATTTTTAAAAGAAAAAAATTTTTTTATTCTCATCGAATTTTTAAAAATGTCTTTTCTAAGTTTTGATTAAATATTTTTTGTTTTTCAATAAAATTTTTTTTTTGGTTTTAGATTTTGTTGATTTAAAAAGGAAAAAATATAAAAATTTTATTTTATTTTTTGTCTTTCTAATATATATATTTTTTATTATATTTATTTGGTTAAAAAAAAATACATTTGTATATCTATTTTGTAATTTCATTTAATTTTTAAAAGTATTTTAACTATTAGTTTTTATTGTTTTAAAAAGAACAAGTAAGCCGGCGGAGCCGAACATTAAATACCCGGCGCAAGTATTAAATATATGTTTTCCACCTTTCCGAAAGCTACCAATACATGATAAGCCGGGGTGTATACATTTTAAGTAAATTAGCGTCCTTAAACTTCGAAATATTGCAGTTTCAAGCATATCTGAAATTTACCGTTATATGAAAAGCGGCCNGACGGACGGACGGACAGACAGTCACCGCTTAATCGATTTCTCTTTTCATTCTGATCATTTATGTATACATTTGTCTATATCTATCTCGATTCGTTTTGCCTGTTACAAACAACCGTTATGTGAACAAAGTTATAATACCCTTGTGCACAAGTGCGCTCGGGTATAAAAAGCATATATTTTTTAATTTAATATAATTAAAAAATGTATTGTTGTTAAAAGGGTAGAAGCTCTGGAAAATTAAAAAAAATATATATATTGTAATCAATTAGGAAAAACGGAGAACATAATATTCGTGATTAGTTTTAAGAGCTATTTAACTTTACAAACACACGCCTATTAGACATTTCAAGTACAAGGTTAACAAGCTTTACAGCAGCAAAATAAGCCATAGCAATAAATGCTCAAACAACGTACATACCCACTTTCATGCCGCGCGTTTGTTGCCAAAGTCTTTTGTTTAGCAACGCGAAATGAGGAAAGGCATATTCTTTGTTGCGAAAGATATTTGCGAACATCCATTTCTACTATTGGGGTGAGAAAAATTAATTTTGCTTAAAAATAGAATTTGATCTCACGAATCTTAGTGAAATAAATTAATTTAGTTGGCGTTAGTTTTTGACACAAGTACTATGAATGTTACACTTTTGTTATCAACTTGATATAACTATAACCACAATCCCACAGAATTTGCTTACTTTTTCTTAAAAACTATGTACCAGTTATTTGTCTGTAATATTTATTATCACTAATAGCATTTTTTTTTGTAAATTTGTTCACTGATTCTCTGTCTACCTGTTTCATATTTATGAGTTATAGTACTTACTGGCTTGTAGTCACAAGATTTCATTGGTAAAAACAAAAAGCAAAGAAAAAACTGTCGATGCAAAAAAGCGTAAGCACGATTTTGATTGATATCTACCTCGAGCCATTACTGACTGCCGATTAATAGTAATTACGCAATCGAAAAGTTATTTGAAAAATTCAATAGCAGTTTGAGTACTTAAATAAAAAATTATATTTGAAAAATTTCTTTAAACGTCTACAAACAATTGAAATTCCATGGCTTAGCGCATAATAAAGTTCTAGGACAACTGCAAAGAAGGGCTCTTCATGTAGTGAAATATAAAACTAATCAGAAATACATACATATGTATGTAAAATGAAAGTTGGTAATACTATGTATTTCTTTTGAGAAGCTCAGTTAACGGTATCAACGTTATTTTGTAGCCACTTTAAAATTGCAATTACTACAATTGAATTGAATGGGCTATACCCAAAACTATTATAAAAATTCTGAATAAAAAGTTTGAAGTTTTCATGAAGCTTTTTTGTGTTTTTAAACTTAAATTTATGTATAGGGTGATCCATCACGACTTTCTTTTATATTTTAAATAAAACACTTAATGAAGAACTGGATGCCGGAATCTTTATTATTGCCCGAAAAAGCCCCCTGTACATTTATGTTCACTCTAAAAACGAATGATTCTAGCAAAGAATTTCGGGGAGTGTTTCTGCACTCAACAAATATCGTCTTTGTAATTAATCAATCAATGTTGGGTACTCAATTGAAATTTGAATTTAATTATCTAACTGTTGAGGAATTTTCTTTGTACCTGAAATTACGAGTAAGTAAATACACAAATATGTAAATCTGTAATTTGTGTTAATTTTTTCGTTTTTATTAGTTTAATTAATGCGCAAGTGGGTGTCAATATTGACTATTTGCTTTGTATAAGTGTATACATATATGCACATGTCAATAAATCATGCAAGCAGAAATGTCAAAAGAAGTGCAATTATTTATTTTTTTAAGATCTTGAAAAATGTTTATACAATTGAATTGCTGTTATAAGTTTGTGTGTAATGATTTTTGATTGTCAACGTGTAAAGTAGTAATTTCTTGGCGTAGTCTCACTATGTGCGTTTGTTCGATTGCTATTAATCATTGTAAATAAAAAATTATTCACAGACAAAAATTTAATTGACACTTCCTCATTGAAGTGGGTATAGAATTCAAGTAACTAGTAAAGAGTAAATTATAGATAATGAATCATAACATTGCAAAAATATCCGCAGATAGTTATTCTTAAACTATAATTTAAAGTTTGGTTCAAGAATTTTTCTTCTTTATTGACTCGTTTGTATGGACTATGTACATATATATCGTTTCAATTTCTAATACAGCTCATCGTTCCATAGTCTCTGATACTATCTGTCACAAATATTTTTCTCAAACAATACAGTGACTGCGTTATGAGTTGTTTATACAAGTTTTACACGGTTCAAGTATTAAATTCAATTATGATTGAAGTAGAGTAAGACGAAAAGGGAAGAGCACGCTTGCGTCTGTACCGCCAAGTCGTTTCAAGTTTCTTGCTTTGCTTTTGACATATCCGCGGTTTTCTATTTAAAGAACCAACAGAGAATTCAACAGAAGACACAAAAGAGACTGAACAAGAACCGATTTCAATCATTTCAATTGAATCAGGGGTGAACGCAAGTTGGGGTTTTTGCGTTCCTCTGCTACCATCTGCGCGTTCCGAGTTGAATAATTTCAGAGCTGGAGCGTCAGTATCCATCCAAAAGACATGGCCAAGCCAGCGTACAGCTAATACAGTTCATCAATCCATCGTCTGCGGTACTCGCCTATGCGTAAATTCCCTTAAATCTTCCGCAAATCTTTCTCTCGAATACTCAAAGAGCCGCCTCATCGGATGTTGCCATTGTCCATACTGCGCCAAATACTAGCACGGGCATGAGAGTGTGGTGTTCGTACATCGAGAGAGGATTTTACTCCTTAATTGCCTACTAAATCCATTGTAACAGAATTTCGATGTTGACATTATTTTCGGTGTTAATGCTGGTTCCCAAGAAACTATTGGAGAGACTCAAATTGCTTCTTTCAACATTTTAGATGTTCAAAATCATATTTTGAGACAAAATTAATTTACCTATTTGGAAAAAAGGGAAATATTAATGTCTGTGAATCACCAAAAAAAACATAACGAACTTTTTTAAATTTGCAAAAACTACAGTGACAGCCGAAAATTCACTTGACGATTATCAACTAGCGAAAAAACTAAGACGCTCCGACACTGAGGACCTAAGTCACCGAGTCCCACAGTTCCCAGCATACATGTAATGGTGAGATAAAGAAAAATCCTATTGGAATTTTACTTCCACTTATGAATACTAACGATTAGGCGTAGTTTGATTAAGGCCAACAAAAATTTGACTGTCACTGTTTTCAATATGTCGGTAATTTCACAATCCTCTGCGTCCCAAAAATCAGGCTTTACATTCCCAGCGACCTAAGTTACATATTCATGTTCTTGCAGGTTCCGCTTAATGATGTGTACAATTTTTCTTGAGGTAAACTAAGCGCTTTTAGATAAACCTTTCGGAGAATACTCATATTTTTTAAAAACAAAAAAAGACTTTCGCAAAAGAACATTTAGAAGACAGGATTTACATTAACAAAAAATGATTTTTCAAGACAAGGTAGGAAGGCTTGCTTATTCATAGTTTTTAAAATTGGGACTGGTTTGGGAGTTATTGTGAAATTTTCTTATCACTATCGAAAGAGTTATATGAAAATGTATACAAATTTACGCTGAAAAAGGAAGAATTATCCCTAAAAATTAAGGTAAAATTCTATCCACCTGGATGCATTTGTATCAATACGGCAACAGTGCTTCAGTCGTTATTTTATCACTTTGAGAGCAAATTCTGCTAAATTCTTAGATTTTTTGCTGCTGAATAATTTTGACCGGAGAATGCGAGAGCATACCTAATGTTACTAACATCATCTATTGCCAACACATATAATGACTTTTTACTCCACCAAATACCATCCTTTGCTCAAATTTATATAAATTCGGTTTGAAGTCTTCATTAGAGAATTGTGAAGAATTGAACTACCTCTGTGAGACTTTTATCTTGCTTTTGTAGTCACTGAATTAATAGAGTTTAGAATAAGTTAGAGTAGTAAGAGTCTTTTTTTTTTAAATGCTATAACTTAACGCAGTCAGGTGCCATAATCTGTCCATTGAATATTTCACTTCAATTTTCAATTTAACACAAATCGGATAAATTGAATAAATCGAAATCTGAGTTTATTTGCAATGGATAGTGAATTCTTTTGCCAGCCGTATCTGCACGCACTAAGAGCGCTCAAAGCATATTTTGCTTGATGAGAATCTAATCGAATTCAATTTCAAAGCTGTGAAGTCCAACGCTCAATAACTGGCGAAATTTATATTGTCCAACAAATATCAGCGTAGCAATATGAATAGAAAAGCAGCAATAAAAGCTATAACAATGCCAGCATTCGAAACAAACAAATAAAAGACTAATGCAAAAAAACAACAACAACAAAAAAACAAGTACAGAAATAGAAACGAAAAAAAAGAAAAAGAACATCGGCGCAACAACTTGGGCAACACATTTTCCACTCTATTTATTACCAGAGTAAATTGAGTTTGTGACAATTTTGGGTTGCTTATTGTGACGCTGTTAGCCTGGCCGATAGCTCTTTTATTTATTTTATTTGTTTTTCATTTATTTCTTTATTTTCTATTGTTGGAAGACAGTGCAAGCAACATGGCAGTGATGTACATACAAATATAAATCGTATTGAATGAAGAGAGAAAAGAAAACTAAAAAGAAGCTGCAAATCGAATTTAAGCTACCCACACACAAAAGACGCTACAATAACAAGCGGAAGAAAGCGGAATAACTTTTGAAATTTGCAACAAATATAAATACAAATAAATAAATTGGTAACAGGTTGCAAGTAAACTCGAGACAAGTAAAACTTTCATTGTGCGAAGGTATTGAATAGCATGACAAAAGCGAAATGGCTAGAGTCGATGCGGGAGGTTGGATAGCGAAGGAGCGAAAAAGCAGAAGAAATAGAAGGCAAACATAAACAAGTTTTTTTCATTGAAAGCTTTTGAAATAGCTTCTCTGCAGCCATGTTGCAAGCAGTTTATACGGAATACATGTTTTGTAGGGGTGTACAAGGGCGTATGAGTGACAAGTAGGCTAATACGAGTACATACATAAAAGTGCAAGAGGCTCTTTATACATACTGGCTCGTTGTTAGTCTACATAAATTGGGAAATAATACAGAGAATTGCCTACAAAGAAATATAAAACAGTAAAAAAGTGTGAAAGAGGGCATCACACATTTTTTTTTTAGAATTTTGTTTTTAGTGTCCTGAGCGTATGAGCAACGTGCAGCGTTGGCAGAGGAAATTTCAACTTGTCTTCTATTAAGTACTTGTCTCGTTTTTTGTAATTTTTTTCTTTTTAAATTCGTTACTGGTGCGATACACAAGCTGGACATTAAACGTAAAGTAAGAAGCTAAAGCGCCTGAAAGAACCCTAACTTACAGGTATCATTGGGATGCTTCCAACCAAATCCTATTCCAGTGCCGCTGGTCTTACTTAGCACATTTACCATCCGTCGACAAGGTAGGTAATGCCGACAAACCAAGGGCTGTGGTTACGCCTAGAGGCGCTCATACTTTAGGACTCGGAATTTTACCAGTTTAGTCCCTAATATTACAGATCACTTTGGATATACTGTAGACAAACAGTTGATAATCTATTCATATCTCCTTAAGAGATTGTAATGAAGATTTCAGGCTACATTAATGTTTTTTATGTTGAAGATTGGCTTCTCAATTTTGTATCGTTGGTAAGGGTGTCACGGCTTTTGAATTACTTACAAGCCCGAGATCTCTGTTTCGATGTAATTTGATTATTTCCTAGTTTGATTTAGATGGGCACCAGTAACATAACAGGATGAGTAGATCTTCCGCAACCTGCATCTACTCTTGAACAGATTTGTCTCATGTCAGCTCAGAGAAAGCTTTACGGAAACTAGGAAAAGTTTGACCACAATTACTTTGCGGCTAAGGTTGGATGGGGGCGCTAAAGGAATCATCATAGCATAGCGAAGTCACAAATATTAGAAGACCGATGGAGCGAAATGACCTCAGTATTTTCCGCTTAATAATAAATATTTATGGGACCTTGCCTTTAATTCACCCAAATGCTTAATAAAATAGTTCCTAATAGTGCTTTCGGGCTGTCGCTGTCCGGCTTTCTAGTTCTAGTGGATTTTTTTCTAAGCTAGCGGCTTTTCCCGGAAAACCTAATGGTTTCATAGTTTACTTGTACATATTCCATTGTGACTCGAAACTGTTTTTTTTTGTTGACTCAGCGCCTTACCATCATTGGATTGACATTTGAAATCCATTAGAATAGATTGAGTTTGGTGGAGCGAGCAAGTTAGCTAGCAAGTATGAAACCTCACGAGCTGCTTTGGCGATGTGTTATTCGGTACAAGTGCATCCAGTTAAGCTTCGCTCTTGAAGCCATTTGTATATCAGACATGTGTTGGCTTTCTAAGGTTTAAGTCATTCCGTTACTCAGTTGAGTCTACCTTGCATCCAAAATTGTACCTCAGAAGAAATTTATCAATATAGTTCCACAAAGTTCTATCTTCTGGTATATTAAATTGGAAGTGGAAAGGTATGTCAGCTTGCTATTCTCTTCATCTTTTTTTGGGATGTATCTGTTGTGAAGAAAATGTTTTTTTTCCATAGCAATATGCAAAATTCAGATATTTAACTTCTTCAGAGAACTGTATCTTAACTCCATGGAAATATGGGTTTCTGTCTTCTCCGTGTTTATGAAAAAATTAACGAAGCTAATCTTTGTTGGTTGCACAAAGTCTCTAGTTTGTTATTAGAAAAATTGCAAATAAAAAATCAAGTTTACTTTGATCAACTTTTCCGCCAACTGTTGTTGCAGCTGTTAAATAAACAACTAAAAAGAGGATGCAAAGCAAAGAACTGAGTAGAATACTGTGTACATATGTAGCTACAAAAATTGTGAAAGCAGCAAGTGCATTCAGACGACCAGATTGAGGTCCAGGACCAACCAAAGAAAAGCATTTGCGTCGAACTTAAAAGGCGGCTGAGGGCAATGCAACTTAAAGAAAGACTCTGGTGGCAACAACTTAGAACTTTATCACTTGAAAGTTGACAAAAAATAACCAAATAAAAAATTTAAAATTTGTAGCAACAAATTTATAAATATTGCAAAGAAGACACAAGCGGAAGTAAAGACACAACTTTTTGTAAAATTTCTTTTTAGCGTTTTACTACAACCAAATTTTTTCGATAGCATACATTTTTTCACTCCTCTTACTCGTTGCCTTCTTCTTTCCTTAAAAGTTTTTTTTTTCTTCCTTTGCTGTACACACACAAAACTTTCTTGTAAGTGCATTATTTCCGGCTTTTATAAAGTTTCTATTATTTATGCGGCGAACAAGAAAAACTATGTATTGAAGTTTGAGTTGGCAGTCGAATTTCGCCCCCGGGGAAGCCAAGGACTCATGCTTACGCTGTCGTCAGTCGCTCAGGGCGCTTGTAGTTACATTCTTACAACTTACTACAAGTTACTAGTTACAAGTTGCATCCTACTGCAGCAGCCAGTAATGCCGTGAGTGCATTTTGTGGCTTTTGTGTGTACGTGTGTGTGCATTGAAGCATTGACAAAAAAGCAAAGCTTTTATTTATTGAGCAAATTTTTGTGATTTCTTGCGCCGTTGGCTGGTAGAGTGCTGGCAAGTTGCAACAATGACATCGTTGTCGTCGTTGTTGATGTCTTCAATGCTTTTTGGCCGCTTACTTCGGCTTATAAAACATTGTTTGAGTAGTTGCACAGGCTTCAAAGCGTAATGCACTTTTGCGGCTTTTTGCTCCCAAACACAATAGGGGTTTTTGTTTTTCAATAAAAAGCCATATTCCATTGTGACTCGAAACTGGTTGCCTTCTTCTTTCCTTAAAAGCCCCGGTTTTTACCGTGCAATCCGTGCAATCTGTGCACCATGCAAGGGCTTTGCAAGACTCAGAGAATACCCCTAATGCATACATGCACATTAATATAGTAGGAGTATTCACGATCCGGTGCATACTGTCTAGCATGGTGCACAGATAGCATAAATACCATGATTGTTGTTGCTTCATGTGTTCAAAGAACAACAAAACTAGCCAATCATGCTATTTATGCTATCTATGGGCCATGCTAGACAGTATGCACTGGATCGTGAATACCCCTAATCTCATAAAAGAGTTGTGTGTGTGTGTGTTTTGGGCTACTTGAATTATGCATGAACTTGTATTTTTCTGTCCTTTTTTAGCCATATTGTGGAGCTCTTTTATGTTTCGTTTGTGTTGACTTACAACATCTTTTTAAGCGGGTTTGCTCAGCGGAAATTGTTGAAAAATATTATAATAACATTGAAATAAAATCCAAAAGACGTATGCACATATAATTAAAATGTGCCTTTATGGGAACTTTTCTGCTAACTAAAATACTTATGGGGAAATTACTTGAGATGGGGACATTTTGCGTACTGGAATATTGTTGTCGCCCCGCAGCAGCTGCACTGCCAAGTGTGGTTTCTATATCTTCGTTAATACTACTTATATGTGTAAATATCAGTAAATAGTTATTCATAACAAAACTAACTGTTTAAACGACTAATTTACTTGCTGAAATCGAGAAAATCAGGAAATTTTGAGTGCAACTCGCATAAAATCTACAGTTTTATTAAGGTAAAACTTCTGGAGTGATCTGACCTAAAGCTAAAGGTTTTCTGACGTTCATTTGTGGATTCTGAGGAATAAGAAGACGGGTGTTAAACAAATGTCTCAGTCAGTGTCAAATGCGGAGAAAAAATTTGGAAGTGAACTTGAGCCATTTACACTCTGATGCGCATTTCAGAACCTGCCTCAAGAACTATACTCGTTCAAACATTTTGTGCACGAACAGCGTAAGAACGAAAAATCTGATAGCAGTTAAAAACGCAAGAAACTTTTACAGTGTGGCAGAGTTCCGCTTCATTTTACTTTGTTGGCATGATTTTGAGGAAATTGAATAAGACCAAATGTGATGAGAATGAAACTGAGTGTTTTCATTTTTTGACTTCTGAGTACGGTGAGCCTACTGCAAAATGCAAATATATTGATAATCCCGGGATAACAATTTTTCACATCCCGAAATGAGATTATCGACCAACAAAGCAAGAATGCTCATAAACCATAGTAGAAGTTCGAAGCATAGAATGGACCTGTCTATACTTAGGATGAAAAACAACCCATGAATTTTTCCACAGTTGTTTTTAGTGAATATATTCTACGGGGTTAAGGTATCCACACACCTATGCGATTCTGTCGGTGCGAATCTGTTCCAACAAAAATTACAACAATGCCGACCATAGTTTTAAATGAGGAATTACTTGTACGATTTTGCTGCAGCGATTTATTCGAACATTCACGTTCTTCTCTTTGTCGTGGCGAAATCGCAGACTGAAGCGTTTTGAGAACGAAGAAGGTCAATAGAAGGATTTTACAATATTAAAAAAAATTTGAACGTATGAAAACTAAACATATTTGATGTAGAAAAGTTAAGAATCTTTTTTTTGTTGAAAAATATTTTTTGTTTGTCTATAAATTGACAGTTTTTACTGCGATAAAATCGGACAGATGTGTGCGTACTTGCGTTTTCGAAGCAGTAACATCTGTAGCATCAAAAACGGTGCGGATTCGTTCCGACAGAATCGCACAGGTGTGTGGATGCCTTTAAGCAACAAGAATGGTAAACTAAAAAAAAAAAAGTATTTTTTTTTAAAACTAAGGCTACAATTTCCTTTCGGTCTTCGATCTTACTTATGGACACATCAGTGTAACTGATGTTCAACACAAAACGTTATTCGAATATTACCGAATGCGCAAGGTGGGTTTATTCTCACCTCCAAAAGCACAAATGGTTTCAAAAATTTTAATTGAAACATTGTAGATAATCATTCTAGAAACGAAAAGAAGAAGATTAAAAATAATCTTCGCCATTATAATAAGTTTTTCTCACCCTTCCTCGCCTTTTGCTTTGATATTTCGTTATCAGTTCAGGTTTAATTCGCTTTCATGAAAATGTCAAAGAAAAAAATGCATTTTTTCATAATTCTAAACAACGCGAGCAACAACCCTGACAAATACCAGAAATAACAGCAAATGACACAAACAACAACCGCTACAGAAATTTTTGCGCATTATTACTATGGGATCGCGGGCAAATGAGGGGAGGGGAGCGGGGAGGCTGCGCTTCTGTAATTGCTTTAAAAAATGAAGGTACTGAAAACAGGAAGCGACGGCGACAAAGAAAAAAATCGTCAAAAGCAGATACTACTATGTATGCATGGATGTATGTATGTATGCCAGACAGATTATTACCATATTGTGCATTAATACGCTTAAGTATACGAATATGTATTTGTAAGTAGATATGCATGTAACTATGTTTGCGCCGTGGTAAATGTTGGTTAGCGAAAAATTCCAACGAAAATGAAACTCATTTACAGCATTAAGAGGAAACAGGAAAATTAAGTTATGATTTATAATTTTTTCCGTTTTGCGCTGATAATTTCAAACGCGCCCGCCTTCATCTCCTTGTGTGCACAAACAGCTCAAGCGCCGGCAGCAACAGTATTCTTACAGCGTTCTTTCCCACTCAATGATTGGTTTGTTGTTGGCCGTTCTTATACATACATACGCTTTCCGCCTTCTCCCCCTATGCCTCTCGTTTTGCTGCCACCCTTTGTTAGTTCTCCCACCTACAACTTGCAACCCAAACTGGCTGCTAAATGCCAGCAATGCGGCACGTTATGTTGCCCATTTAAAGTTGTCTTGCTGGCTGTCGTCTAGGCGTTCACTGTCGTGGTGTTAGTTGCCCTTAATGTGGCGAAGGAACAATGCACTAACGGTATTTAAAATAAGCAGTGCGGGTTACACGGCAGACATATTCTCGTACATATACACACTTACCTATTTAGTTATGCACACTTCGTGTCAGGCGCGTTGGAGCATACATAGACTGTCCTTTGGGTTCAGGCTCAGCATAGCAAGCAGACAGTAGCAGTTCCCCAACAAATGCCTGACATCGATGCCTTTACCACTGCCGCAAACCTCACCTCACAGCAGACATAGGTGTGGCTGCCTCTGGCGATCGCTTTTCAAAGGCAAATGCGGCATTCAAATGACGTTAAATGCAATTAAAATTGTGCGCCTTCATAAGCAATGCAGCTATGGTGCCGGTAGAAGGAATTGCAACACACTTGGTGTTGGCATTTGAATGTGACAAAGACTGAGATTATACTTCGAAAATGAAGGGGAAATTACTTAACGGCCGGAGACGTGAGTGAAAACATAGAATGAAGAAATAAAATTGTAGCAAAATATTCTGGTTTTGTTTGGTTTTAGTGGCGCTTGAATGAACTACCTGGTGTGCCATCGACGTGAATGCCTAGTTGAAGCCAGGTGGTGACGAGGCTCGCCATCGATTTCGTTGGGGAGAGTGTTAGGCTCCTTGCAGTGAAGAAGCTAGAAAGCTCGGAGGCATAGCCGCTTACTTTTGAGCACAAGTCTTAATTTCCATTGCGAGACGCCAATTTCGAGCAGTTATCAGTGTATTAGATCAGGAAAACTCCCTCCGGTGGCTAAGGCAGCTTTGAAATGTTGAAGTTAAAAAGTAAGCGGTAGGCGACAATACCCTGTGCAACCCCTTGTTTAATTCCTCTAGGTATTGAGGTTTGATCTCGAAGACTGACGACGTCGACCACTCATATAGTTCGCAGACCACCGTTTGAGTCCCTGTGGAATATAGGAAGCCTCAATATCTTCTAGTAGAGTGGGGTGACAAACGGTGTCAAACGCCTCTGACATGTCCAACGCTACGTTATCGGGCGATACGAGTCTTCTATGTCGGCTCGCTCCCGAGATACGTCCGCATTGGAAGGACGGCGAAGCTGCTCTAGGTAACTTCCGTGAAATCGTTCCAATCAGCTTTATTAAAGTTGATGTACATAGGTACGGTGGACCGCGGTAGCAAAGCGGGTGGTAATTTAGTGCCCAAAAATAATGAACTTTAGTATATTTTTAAATATTTTTCGTTCGGGCTTGAAATATATTTGTGCAGGGTTATTTAATAAACGACGCAAAGTTGAATGAAAATTCCAGTAAAATAACTGCAGCGTAGAAAAAATTGCGATTGCAGTTAAGCAGTAAGGACTGTATATAAATAAGAGACATGCAAAATAAAATCGCGTGATAACCCCCACAGGTATTAGGTAGAGCGAAGTGTAGGTTCTGAGTCAGCGAAAGGAATTATGAGTGGAAAGTGAGTGGCATGGCAAATGGCCATTCCTTTGGCGCTAATGCGCGCCCTCAGTAAAGATATTTGCTCTTGCAGTTTATTGTTTATAATGCTTTTTTCGTCGTTAATGCAGACTTTGCTGCCATTTGTTTATGACAACAATTCAACGGCAATTATAATGTGAATGAGCACACCGGATGCGCCAACTCTGCGGCAGTCAGCAGCCCAGTTTCTCCTCATTTGATACAAAGTTTAGAGAGTGAAACGTTACGTTGGTGTGAAGCACAGCAAAACAAAATTTTGATTCAGAGAAAGGCAAGAGAATGGAGCAATGCTCATTGTTTTTTGCCTTTACGTTGCTGGCGGCGTAATACTCTAAAGCTGTATGATTTTTGAAGATATTTTAATGGATTTTTTATGCATGTGAATATACATAAGTTAGTTCTTCCTAGTTATGTATGTAGAGATTAAGCATATTTTGTTAAAATTAATTACTCAAGCGAAAAAATATTATCTTTTATAAATTTAACCCTGCTCTGTTAACCTACGTCTGCGAGAAGTATGCTTTTTGAACTTTTCGCGAAAAGAAGATACAAATCGGTGGAATTCCGACTTCTTTGAGGAAAAAAAATGTTCATAAAATTTAACATAACGAATTCTTTCCCTAAAGAAATTTCAAATTTTCCTCTTCGAATAGTAACGAAAGTTTTTTACAGAGATTCTTAAAGTCGAACTACTAACAAAAAGTTGCTCATGGATCCCACGCGGACTGAAATGAAACTTCTTCTTCCTGTTATCCGTATAGGTGTCCATATTATATAAGTATGGTTCTACATAGTAATAATTAACAATTACTTTACTCTTTATGTCAACATCTTTATGTCATCTCTTAATCTTAATCTCAATCTCAACATCAATCTCAATCTCAATTTCAATCTTAATCCCAATCTAATATAAATCTCAATCTCAATCTCAATCTCAATCTCAATCTCAATCTCAATCTCAATCCCAATCCCAATCCCAACCTCAATCCTAGCCTCAGCTTCAATTCGAACCTCAATCAAAATCTTAATCCCAGTCTTAATTTATATCTCTATCCGAATTCCAATCTTATTCTCAATATCAACCTTAATTTGAATCTTAATCAAAATCTTTTTCTGAATATTTAACTTAATCTTAATCTCAGTATTAATTTTATTCTTCAACTCAATTCCAATCCTCATCTAAATCTCAATCTCAACCTCAATTTGGATCTCAATCGAAACCTTAATCGTAATGCAAATCATAATCTTGATTTTAATTTTAGTCGGGCAAATCCGACCCACGACTGTGTTGCTTTTTAGGTACACCAACGTTTGAATTTAATCCCAAAGGAACGAAAAGAAGATTCACTTCAAAAAAATTATTTCTACACAAATAAAGCTTTGGTTCATATATGGAAACATAGCATAGAAATTGAATACTAAATTTTCTGTTGCCTATTTTTAGATGTAATGCAGGAGGTTTAGAATGTTATTACTAGAAATTTATTAAAAATTTCCTGCTACAACTATATATAGATATTTCTGTAGAATATGGCATTTAACAAAAAAAAAGTATATCGCTAGCTAAGAGGAAAAATTTCTAAGTCCACTGTTTATAAAAACTCATATTTTGATAAAAGATGCTAGAGCAATTAAAAATGCATCGTTTCGAAGAGGGTAAAGGTCTTTGTTTTGTGTTTTCTCGTTTATAAATATTCAATAAAAAGAAAATTTGCTAAGTCCAAAAAAAGCTCTGAAAATTCAATAAGGCCAAAATAGAAGGACATTTTTTTTTTATAAAAATCGAATCCCTCCGATTCATATGGAGTTTTTCTTCGCTTTAAACAGGAACTATGTTGCTTCCAAAGCTTTGCGAAATATTTGAAGAAAATTGCTATAAGAAGTTTTTTTGCTCTCCTGTACAATTTTTAAATTGGGACTTAGCAACCTTTTACTCTAAGCTTGCGATATGTATATGCTTATTGAAAAATACTCAACCAGCTTATGTCCAATTAAGCTGACTTCAATATGCGCTTGGGTACATAAAATTTTAGCTTATTGCAACATTTATTTACTCACAATTTGTGTACGTTAGATTTTTGAGTTCAATTTGGTATTGTGACAAATGTATTTACTATATTTAGGGAGGTCAAATAAAACTAGTTAGAAACTGAAGATACTGTGAAATGTTTTGAGTGTCGCTATATGTATGTATGTAGGAGGTGTAATGATTTCATATGGCTAAGAAGACTTTTTCTTTTTATTTGGCTCTACAGCCGTTCGTCAGTTTTGCCCCGAGCACAAAAAACTTCCCCGATTGCACCTCTTTTCTGCATGCCAAGTGTAGGCAGGTCCTTCTATACTTGGTCCTTCCACTTTTTTCGTTGGCGTCCTTTCTCATTGCCATACCTTTAAACAGGTTCGTCACCTGCTGCAAGAATCTGGGCTCAAAGTAGACAGTTTGACACTAACTCTGTGAGTGCCCAACCCTTGAAAGGGTGAGGCTAAAAAGGCGTGCACTAGGTGAAAAACGTCTGTAGAATATTTCAGAGTGGAATCGCCGCACTCTGCACATATACAGAAACTGACTAATACCGTTAGAGTTTGTGCCAATGCTTGAATCAGAAATAAGTCACCTTTTGTCGACCAGTGTTATTGGATAATTCTACAGCATGGAGTCTCATCCGGGACTACGCTATTTACAGACTAAATGGACACAAAATTTTTTCAGTTTACATAGTTACCGACTCAGCGGCACAAAAAATGAACTAAACGGGAGTGTTTGGTGTTGCTACAGGGAAGGGTATATTGAAGCTATGTAGTGCGCTTTTAGGCGCATTTCAATGCAACTGCAATTCACTGGAAGGTTTGCGCATGCGTGTGCTCTTAAAAATTGATAAAATAGTATATGTTTGTGTCGAATAGTTGCAACTGCAATTCAGTTGTAAGTAGGTATGCGATTCAATTTTCTAGCAAATATCAAACAGGCAAACATACACACAAACAAACATATATTGTGGCTCATAAGAAAGGCGCCTTCAATGCGATTGAATCTCCATTTAACTTTACCCTCTGCAGTATAATTCTACCCATATCTATGGAGCATTCACTTAGCCCTCCGTGCTATCATTTTCACATATTAAATATTTGGGTGGATGCATACATACGTATGTATCATACATATGTACATGCAAATATGTAGTTGTGTAGTGGTAATTGTTTATACCCATACGATTTAGTGACCATTTGTACCACTGTTTCTTGTGTCTTTGGTGCTGTAATGCTGAGTGCCAGTTCCTCATTTTGGCTAGCCTGTCTATCCTTTGACAATTTTCGAATCCCGAACTCAAAATGAATATTAGTGCTATTTTAGGCAAATCCCTGGCAAAGCACATATTACTTAAATAAAGTTCTGACCCAAATGCATATATATTTACTCTTCAAAATATCATTGCCAGACAGGCAGAGGGTATGCATTCGTGGAGGGCATGCTAAGGCAGACCAGTTTGAATTTGGATCTTTGCCGAAATTTGGTACGGCATTCAATTGGAACCAATGTTTTTGAAAGTGGCAAAGCAGATAGAGGGGTTCAAGCAGCTGCTTTGGAGTGACAGTGAAATACAACTGTCGGTTTGTTCTCTGCTAATGTCAGAATCGTCGTATTGTCTGCAATTCTCTGTACGTTGCTTAGTTAGCCAACCAATATCGGCCCATTTTCAAAATCAGCTTTGCGTTGCTCTACTTCCCACCACTACAGTTACAACCCCTTTCATACTGTTTGTCGGGCTTTTGAAAAATCCTCTTATGTTGCTGCTATCAATTGGCCAATTTCAATTTTGAAGGCAATTCACTTATTTTCATATCTCAATAGCGTTTTATGTATGTATGTATGTATATTGCTTCTAGTTAAGCTTAGCTGGACACTTTTTTGAGAAATGAGTGAATGATCGAATGGTGTTGGTTTAGTTGCTTAAAGGATGAGTGTTATGCGTACCTTAAAATATCAAGCCTGGGTTTTTTGGCGCTTAGTGCTCAATATGTCTGTGTACATCTATTTATTATCAAACTATGAGTAAATTGCCAAGCATTCACATTTATTTCCTTTGGCATATTTACATCGAAAATTTTATTAAACAGCTGTTGTGGCTAATAGGATTCAGCACATGTTTTTTCATAATATTGCTTTTTATAAAATATTTTTTTTTTTTTTTGGTGTTTACAATCGAAAGTTATGTGGCATTTATAAAAAAAAAAGCAATTTTCACCATTTTCGACTGATGCAGATAAGCGACAAAAACAATGACTAAAGATCCCTATATATATTTTCGGGTCGCTAAATCCGAATTAGATTTGATCAGACTGGAAAAATTCAAAATGGCGTATCCAATATGGCCTCCCCCTAAAAAATAATATCAATTAGATTCACATATCACTTTACAATCGGGGGATCTTAAGGCCGCTGATTGCGAATCCGAAATAAAATTAAAAATTTTTAAAATTCAAAATGGCGGATTCATATTGGATCTACCATTTATCACGGAAAATTTAAATCGAACATACATGCGTACATGGCGTATGAGTTACTCAGTCGAAATGAGAATTTTTACCGTTGTTTCTGCGACAGAAACCGAACTAGTTACTTACGGAAATGAATCTATCGATAGGCCTGGTATTTTATCTTTGCAACACCTGGAATTTTTTTTGCTATCGCTTCATTAGTGCTCGGGCATAAGCGTCTTTGTGAAGCTCTAAAAAGTACAACTCCAACATTTGAGCATGGCATCCATATCGAAACCTAAAAAAATTATTTTGTGCCAATATTATTTAGATGGTAAGACAGATGTACTTGCTTAGTTTTATTTATTACTTTAAAATTATGCCTTATTTTTGTAATTTTGTTGACGTAAGATTGCTGATTTATCGATGTTTGCTACGCCCGTAATTTTTAGGAAAAAAATTAAATTTTTAAGTGCATTTCTGTTAGTTTTAGTCCATATGTGCCGAATTTGAACGAAATCGAAAGGCAGCGGGTTTAATTTGAAAAAGTTGTATATAGTAAGAAGTAATTTGCAAAATATTGAAAGATCGCTCCGAGGTTGCCTTCTTTGGCAGTTCTGCAAAAATAAGAAATGTTAGATTTTTTTTGAATTTTCTATATACTGCTTAACGGAATTTTAAATGGATTGCTTTTTGAAGTATCTATATAATACTTCTTTTGAATATTCTAAAATATATAAACGAATTTATTTGTGACCAAGTAGTGAATCCAAAATTTTAAGTACCATGTATGGTTTTGTGTGTTTGTCAAAATTGTGAGAGGAGCCAGTCTGATGTGGCATTTTGTTGTTGTGGTTACTGCAATTTAATTTAAGTGCATTTCCTGAATTGCCTCGTTAGAACATGAAAAATGCAACAGTAACAGCTGTAGTAGGCGCTTTTTCTTGAAATATATTTTTAGGTAGACGTCTATACAAATGCAAGAAGGAATTAGGCACACCCAAATCTATCTGAGTATACAAATATATGCTGCTAGTAACGGGGTTTTCACTAAGTAAAGGGTGTTTTTATAGTATGTGAGTATTTTTTGACTTGTATGGGCAACCCTTAGGTCCAGTTGATGATGTGCAAGTATTGCTTGCGGGCGTCAACCACTACACAGAAGGTGGCGTGCGTGATGATCACGGAGACTTTAGTCTTAATGTAGATAACATCCCTAAAGCACTTACTGCATTTTATACCAGTAGACTTTTGAGCGAAGCTTCCCGTAAGTTGTAATACACCAGCGCGCTATTAAAGTTATTAAAGCGCCTGATTGTGACAAGGGTAGTCATGGGAAAAAAGGTACGTCACACATGGAGCAATGAGTGTCTTCTTTAGGGATACGTCTTTTTACAAGCTTTGTTTATCCAAAAACCTGTATATGTACACGATGGCCCTTGGAAGGGAATTAAAAGCCATAGATACAAAACTTCACATAATTTACTCAACCCCCTCTCCACAAGCGGTACATTTCCAAAAAAATACTTGAATTGGCGCGGTACCGACTAATCACTTTAGTTGCCTTTGGCGCTGAACCCATTAAAGCAAGTGTTTTTTTTTCAACTGAAATCAATTACTTAAGTAGCGCGGAATATTCAAGGGGATTTAGTTATCATTTATTTGGTATTTTCCTCTTTGTTTATCAAAAAGTTTACTTTGAAATAAAGATGTTACAGATTATTAGTAAAAAAAGTGTCAGTACCGGTCCGTCAGGTCTTGAAATTAGACGCATGTTTTAAAGAAATTCGTTTAGTTTTCGAATATATAATTTTATCTTGTCGCGCGACTTTGCAAATGTATGTACTTTTCGATTTTCTTAATTTTTGATTTTCAGCTTCTTTTTGCATAATTTCGCAAAAAGAATTTTTCGAAAAATGCAAAAATTTCACCAAGCGTTCGGAGAGAAGAGAATATTTGCACCTATATAATTTTTAAGTATACCCTACGTTTTGTGAGGGTGGAAAGCAAGAAACAAAAACTAACCAAAACTCTATCACAGTTAATGACTGGGCCCACATTTGTGTGAGTTTTCGACGTTACAGTAATCCAACTCTCCCCATATTTTAAATTTAGGGTTTTATAATAAAAGAAATTTCATCGAAATCGAAAAAAAATATAATGTTTCCGCCCACAAGAGTAGAGGGCGTGGCAATTATTCCATCTTTACCAAATTTAAGTAGTACCAGATTTATATTTGGCCAAGAACTGTCACTCCAGCAACACTACCCAAAAACTCTTTGGGGAACTTGTATGCTACTCCAACAACAACAACAACAAACACGACAACAAAGCTTTAAAAAAGCGATCACAAAATTTTCTCACCCTTTGCCTTTATTTTAGAGCCGATCACGAAAAGAGAAAGGAGCAATCAAAAGGCGAAATTTTTTTTGGTAGAAACGAAATGACCATTAATTTTGATTTCTAGATAACTATACCATTTTCAAAAGATCCATATTACATACAAATTTTGAGATATTTATATAGTGTGGAAGCCTTATGAAAAGAGTTCAGGAGGGGGAAAAAATAACAGATATTTTTCATTTCTATTAAAGCCTGAAAACCTGAAGTAAAAATCAAGCTACTAGCGAAGAAAATCGATTGATAATATATGGCTGGTGTATACATGAGTGAGAGGGAAAAACATTGTGTTTGTATGTATGTATTTATAAATAAAAAATATTATATTTATTGGACCATCTCCGCATGGTTTTGAGTCATGCAGAATCCGCAAAAAACTCCGGAAGGGTACCACAATGGCATACATTAAACCAATGCTTAACAATTAATGCTGTTGAGGAGCAAAAATCATTAATTTGGTGTCAACAAGTTGTTTTTGTTAATAAAGACAGAACTCCTATTTAAATCCCCTTTATATGCATGCACTGGATTATTTTGCATGTAGCATTAAACTTGCTTTTTAATGGGCAACTGTATGCATATAAAGTTCTTGTATCTGCTTCAAAATAGTTACGTACATATTTTTTGAATGCAATGGCCTCCTCAAAGCAGCTCCAACAAATTCACTTTCGAATTTGGATTTGTGACAGGACGCATTTTTGCACTTGCAGCTATATGCAGTGTATGCCAGTGCATACACGCCCACATGTTTACGTACATGCATGCATGCAAATGTTGTGAGAGACCATGTTCGGTGCCCACTCGTACATGACACATTGCTGACGTTTATTAACACATAAATTTTGATGAGGCAGGTGCATGTGATTGTCTGTTTGTAAAATCATGTTGCATGCGTCTGCGGTCACTTTAGTGAAGCTTGTTCGTACACCTACCACTTTTTGATTACATACACTCCGTCACTGCTTGTTGTTGTCACTGCTGATTGTCATTGTATGTTTATAGAGAGAGAGAGAGACATATTGTTATTGCTGCCATGTAATGGTATGATTGCAAAGGGGTGGAGGAGGAATAATGACCATTTGTTGCACGAAAGTGTGAGTGCCTCCCATAATTGTTATTGGTGTTGCTGCTACAAATGATTTTTTACAATTTTAAAATTTAAATTGCATTTTACTGTAATCTTCAAATGGATTTTGATTTTAATTCCATTTTCATTTCCTGTGCATTTTTCTTTTGTATTTGAACTTTTTTTCCGGAAACAAATTCTGTATAGCTTTTTATGTGGACACGTGCTCAGATGCATTAACAAATTTGTGCATTTGCAAGCTTTCATTGCCCTGACGAGAAATGTAAAGGCTCGGAAATGATTTCCTTCTCTTACATTTGGAGCACTAAAACTGATACCCGGTTTGCAATGATGATGCGGCAGAAAAGGTCAACTCGCGTAAGCTTTAAGTAGTACCTGGAAAATTTATCGAAATTTTAAGAAAGCGGGTCTAAACTTTTTGAGAGCGAATTGGGAAAAGTTAAGTTTAAGTCATAGAAATTATAAAGGAATTCTGTATAAAGTTTCAAGAGCTTCATCAGACTCAGAAAAGTACTGGCGACCGATATCAGATGTGAAAGTGCTCAGGCGACGCTTCTACCAACGAACCAACAAAAGGACAAATACTATCCAAGATTTTTTGTGGCGTTTCGGTATTCTTTGTACTTTACTTTAAGGAAATTTTATGTGTTTTTTTGGCCGTTTATTTTTGGGATCTTTGGGTATTTTTTCGGGACTACTTTTTCGTGATGTTTCAGAACATTTCGGTGTTTTCCGTAACTCTAGCGTACAGGGTGCACTTAAATCTCAATTTCTTCCAAGGAATACAAGCAATTATATAAAAAATTAAAAAGTGAAAAACAATCCGTATCTTCTTTATTTCTTTTTAGTTAAAATAGTAAAAGCCAAAAGTTACATACATTTTTCTTCCTTTGTTACAAAACAAAACTTGTAAGTAAATTTCAGAATCTCAAAATTTTTTTTAAGCGTAATAGCAATGTATATTTCATTATTTTATTGAGATAGAAGATATTTCAAACAATATCAAACTCAATAGAATCATTAAATATTATTATTTAACCCTTTTTCAGTACTTGTTAACGATTTCCTGCAGGTTAGTCTATTTACACACATTTCATTGCATCACTTTCTATGTACATATGTACATATGTACGTGTCGATGCAACTACTTTGTATTCACACATTGTTGCCAAACGCATTTTATGATAATCAAGTTAATTCTTATGCAAAAATTTTCAAACTTTGCTGAAAGTGCAGAACAACGAAGGCAGAGAAATTCAGTGAAATTTTCTTTCTAACTAGAATATTATTTGTTTCCTTCGGTGGCATTCTTTTGAATGCATTTTAAACATGCATGTGCAACATAAGCGTAGCATGTAAACGGCGTTTAAATGAGAACATTTTCCGAAATGTGCACAATTTGCATTCAGTTGGCTGGATTAAAAGTAATAATTTTTCCTAAATTTTATAACAAAATACACCAAAAAAAAAATTGGTAGTGTTTCAAGCAGCTGCCACTGTGATAAGGAAATATCCTGATTTAGCGAATGAGAGCTTAGGTATACCGCAACCAGCCTTGAGAGTTCCTGCGAAACAGCCTTCACTGACTCTTTCGTGAAGTCTCGACCTAACCGTTTTGAGGTTCACCGGTGACACTTTTCAACTACTGCCCGATTCCCTCAATACTAAAAAGGATATGAGTGGAAAAAGAGCTAATTGGCACCAATCTAGTAACGTATTGATCTATGCCATCAAGTGTTAAGTCGAAGCTTTCCAGCGAGTTCAAGGCACCAATAAGGTAGTGAAGGAAGTGTACAATATTTCCTGCGTGAACGTTTATTCAATTCATTGATGAATCAAACTGATTGGACCCTCAAAACCAACTGAGACCCTTTTCCTACAGCTATGCGAATAAAACTCAGCTCTTTCAGTGTATATTTCTTCTCTATAAAGGGAGCGATAAACGTTTTTGGTTTCAGAACTGGGCTAGTTTTCAATAATTTACAACGAACGGGGAACTGTAAGAAGTCGTTTTCTAGAATTTAGAATCCGCTCTCAGTACTTAATTTTTTATTTTTTGTTGTTTTGTGAGTTTTATTTTTTTCGATCAAAAATAATAATTTTCAACCGTATTAATGGAAACTGGGGGTTCTCATGAAAAACTTAAATCTTCTATGATCTAAAAAAAATATATCTGAAAATGGCGGTTATATTATGATCGAAAAAATAAAAATCATAAAATAATTTACATTTTGCTAGAGAAATAAGTTCAATGGCTTCAAAAATGCTGTCATTCATAAGATTTTACTACAGTTTTTTAAAGTGACTTTAAATTTGTTTTAAATAAAGTTTGTTTAACCTTTTTTTTCGGGGTGTATTAAATGTACTTACGTGCGGTTTTTTTTTGATTCGTGTGAATGCAGTAGAGTGGCAAAATGGCTTTCAAAGTTGCTAACGATTGAATGTGGAGGAATGCGAAAGGCAGTGGGAATAAAACTACAAAAAGGTAACATTATTACATATCTAATGCGTAATTGGAACAATATGAGTAAACCCAGAGATACAAACTAGGGATGTTGCGAATGCGGAATTTTTTTCAAGGCTTTTTGATTTTAGTTTTTGTAAATAATTTTTAATCTTTTTTTCTGCGACGGGTTTGAAAAATTTGTGGTTAGAGCGAGCTAAATATGTGGATATGACAAATAAATTGCTATTTTCCAGAAATGAAAATTTCGAACAAATTCTGTTTCCAAAGTCGTGGCCGCCGAATCGAATCAAAAACTTGTTATTTTTTTAAAAAGGCAACCTTGTTTTGGTAAGAATTTATTGGAACAACGGATGATGCTTAGTCCCGGGTGGCTTCTTCAACAGGTTCACATGTAATGAATAGCTTGTAATTAGTTTTCTTATTTGCTGAGCTCGCCTCCTTTTCCTAATTGCAGGCAGTCACAATTAATTACTCATAAGCCAACAAATGAACGCAAATTTTCAACATACATTGCATGCCACCTCCTCCGTAAGATATTAAATTCGCATTCGCAAAAGCTCTGCATTGATTATTGCGCATGCGAAAGCGAATGCGAATGTTAAAATTAATGCTTTCGTATGCGAATGCGTATATTCGCAACAACCCTGATACAAACATACTAACGAATCACATTAGTTGCATACAAATGCACACAAAATAAAACAAACAGAATGCATTTATATGTACATAAAAATGGCTATTTGTTTTTTAAATGAAATTGAAGGCAAGAGTTTTCGAGGCCAAGTACACAAAGATAATGGGGATATAATGTCCTAGTAGGGAGCTACTTAGAAATTTTGTATTGTACAAAAATTTGTTATACGGTTTTTATTCATCGCTTCCTAAATATGGCTACCAGAACTATTAAATCTAAAGTACCGGGTCACAGTGGCACCACGAGCAATGGAATGATAGACTCTACAGGTATAGAAAGAGCGAAAGCAATGCCAATTATGCTCTATCTTATTTCTCAACTGCTTATTAAAATTGATACCTTAAGCTACTGCCGTTGCAGACAGCATTGCCCATTTTTAAATGATCAAGTAAATTTAAAACTAAGGCAGTCTATGGATAGATGCCCCCGGACAAGTACATTGCACCTGGCTTTTTGCAATCGCTTTTCCTACATAGTCCCTAAGGTAATGATAGTAGTTGGTAGTAGAAATTGTGAATTCATTCTAAATGTACCTGTGTTATTTTTCCAACGTGTTGCCACAGGCAGCATGCGGCATCTATGTGCATACTTAAATAGTTATTAGCGCGAATTTGCATTGTGTGAAAACCATTGCATATTTGCGTAAGTATGGATGCGTGCGTGCAATGAGATCGCCAAGTTTGCACGCTCGGGGTTTTGAGCATCTAGGGCAATGCTGCCACGCACGCATCCCTGCAATGCATTTGTGGTTATTCGCATTTGCAATAGCTACGCCAACGCCAAAGCGAATTCCTTTGCTTGAAAACGCCGAATATGCATGCTGTGTGCTGCCTGCGGCTGACCAACGACCATTTAGTAAAGTTGCACGTAGCCATTGCGAAAATAAGCGCTACAAACGAAATACAGAACTACAGCGACTATGACTATTATTACGGTAATCATAAACGATTTCCACCATTACAACCCAATTAAGTTCGCCATTCAACAAATTTCATTTCATTTAATTTTATTTAGTTATTTCTTGCAATTTCACAACTTTGTTATTTATTCTATTTATTTTATTGTGTGTGTGTTTTTGTTTTTGTACTGGTGTGTGCGAATAGTTTGCACTTGGCAAATCGTTCTGTAATGCAGTTGAGCATAGAACCTAAATGTGAACATTATTGGCACCAGACTCACTCTGCATTCTCACCTTTACACACTTAGCAATGCATACACATTGCCACAAGCATTATTGTTGCGTACTTTGCGCGTTTGTTTGCAGGCAACGGCGCGTAAATTCCATTCTGTAATTTCATTTGCTGAAAATTTTCGCTCGTTTCCTGTTTACACCTTTATTGTTCCGCATTTCTGTGTTGATTTTCCTTTCGAGTTTGGTTTTCTTTTTTATTTTTCTTCTCTGATTATTTTGTTGCAAGCAAGCAGAAGTATTCAAGCCGCTTGCACTCATATAATAATAGCAATGAAATTTATAATGTAAATATAGAAAGTTTATCGATATGCTGGTGGTTCTTGTGAGGTTTGCTTTTTGCCTTCGTTGGATGTATCCCAACCCAATAGGAAAGTACGTGCACCAAACAATGTCGGTCGTGGGCTCAGAAATTGAGCCACCCTTGTTAAGTTGTTAACGCAGTCTAAGTATTTCTAAAGAAAATGGTGCCTGGTTACCATTCCCAGGAAAATAAAGGAGCAAAATCGATCTGTGCCGAGTCTGGCTCAGATTTCACATACTACCTTAAAAATCGATTTTGTAGTCCATCTTCTTTTTGCTAGTTAAACGAAGTAGGTTTTTTCATTATAATACTTGCTACATGAACAAGACTTGGAGTTCGGCTGCAAAAGCAAAGCACTAGCAATCCATACGACCCAGGATTGAGTCCCGTTAGGAGTACCGTCCAAAATATATTTTCTAATAGCGGTCGCCCCTCGACAGGCAATGGCAAACCGCCAAATAAAAATATGAACTCGAAAAGAGTCTCATCATCTACCAGGCAACAACTTCAAGAAAATGCATCGACCAAAAAAGTATAACGGAATTGTTAATGGTTTCGTGTGTGTGTCATTACCACATCTGACCAGTAAAATTGTGTAAAATCGCATTACCAGCATTTCCTCAGTGCAGTGGCTACAGCAAAAACTTTCTTCCACTGCTCCCGTTACAGCTTCTTGCCGCAAATAGGTTGAGGTAAGCACATAAATATTTATATGCCGCAGCTGTCGAACAACAAAAGGAAATCTACAGAAAATTGTAAAAGCTTCGATTGCGGTTAATACAATTTTCACCCACATTGTTAGTATTTTAGTTTCCTTTCCGCTTTATTCTCCCATTTTGCAGCTGTTGGTGTTAATTTTAGGGCTGCTGCTTGCAGTGATTGCTTTTAATACTCGTAGGTTGTTTGGCTTAATTGCGCGTGAAATGAAAAAATAATAAATCTATCCAAACAAGCGGTGTCACCAGTAACATTTTGTGGCTGCTGACCAGGTGTTGTAATTGTCACACAAATGTATTAAAATCGAATGTTATTGGAAAGTCAATAGGAAAGCTTGCGTTAAGGCACAATCGTTTTTCGTATAGACTATGCATGTATGTTTTGTTAGGATTTGCTTAATTAAACGTATTATACTTGGCAAGCTGTGAAAAACAGTGTTTTTGAAAAAAAAATCGGACTAGCAAATACTCGGCGTGCTTCATTGCAAATATGATAGTTACTAACTTCAAATCGATATATCTCGATTCCTAGACGTGACCCAGCGAAACGCCGGGATGCGTATAACTTATTTTTTACCGATATAACTTTCCCCGGTAGTTTGAACCCTTCCCGATCACTGACCCCTACCATTTGTCTCACAGTGTTATCAAAAGTAAGGTGTCAAATTGCAGGAATTGGCCTGTAGATGTGCAATTGATATTTATTTTTTTAAAGGGTTGCCACCTGTTAAAAAAATTTATTTAAATTTTTCACTAAATTAAACGAATTAGCTATTACAATATGGGTATCAATCGAAGTGGTTTTGAAAAGGCTTCATGTAAAAGTGTTACCACCTGTTTAAAAAATTAAATATACTTTAAGTAAGGGAAATAGGATGCTGAATTACAGTATGACAATACTGACCGGGGTGTCAGAGGAAAAGAAAATAAAGAAATAAAGAAAAATATTGATGGACGCAGTTAACATTATACTATTATGTAATTTCAATTTACTTTCTTGGTAATCAGTTAAAATTTGCAGTTCTTTATATAAAATTCTTTGGTTCACTTTTTATTTTCCCTCCCTTTTTTCATATTTCAATAAAATAAAGTGATTATATAATTATTTATAAGAACAAATTTTTGTTGCAGTATCTTTTAAAATTTCTATACCCTTACTAAAAGCAGTTATTTTGCGAAGTGCAAAAAAGTGGCATTTTTTTTTGTTTTTAACAGATAAAAGGCCATACTTTTGACTCATGGGAAAAATAATATGATTTTACATGATTTTTAGATTTTGCATAATGGATAGATAATGGATAAATTACCTATCCAACAATACCCATTACGTCTATATTTGGGACAATAAAATTTTAGATTTTTGCCCGCTCGCACAGCACTGTGTGTATGTACTTTCGATTTCAACTCTATTTCCTATAAAAACATATTTAACAGCTTTTGACTTATGCCAATATTTACGAAAACCATTTGAACCACCCGACAAGATTCGGTCGCAACTAAGATATATGCCAATGTTCACTAACTAGTATGTAAGTGTTGCCAACTTAGTTTTTCTGGTATATGACACAATTTCATTGGTAACAAGTAAACATATCGCTACCTCAAAACAGAGATATCGGAATTTTTTGGGTTTGAAATTATTAGGTATATAATGGAAATAAACTGCACACCCTCTTTCGAATGATATTATCAGTATATTTGCAGACCTTATAACTTGCCAGATATTCAGCTGGCATTTTGTCGTATGCCAATCCTACTGAGCTTGTATTTTATCGAATGTTTACCAGGTTAGGTGTAAAGCCAAATACATACAGATTCCATGAAGGTACCCCTGTACCTAAGTTAATCCGATAGGTGGCGCAGGAGTCGAGATATTTGTAAAACCCGCATTTATAGTCTGATGTGGTTCTTATTTAGAACATATATGACTTATATGAAAATAAATAAATCCACAAAAAATTTTGCCGACAGGTGGCGCAGGAGTCGAGATATTTGGAAAACCCGTATTTATGATCCGATTAAGTTCACATTTAGAATGCATATTGCTTACATGAAAAGAAATAACTACACAAAAAATTTTGGCAGTTATGTGGCGCGTGAGTCTATATAATTAAAAATTCGGCATCTGTGCTCAAATTTGGTTTATATTCAGAATAGGTGTATTACCTATTTAAATTGAAATATATTGAAAATTTTGTTTGTTAAGGTCAAATGTAGTATAATATTAACTGCAAGATTTCAAAAGACTAAAAAATAGAAAATAAAATTATAGTTAAAAAACTAAAAACACGCTTTTATTACAACAAGAACTAAAAAATAAAAGTAAGAAGAATAGGAAGTTCCCTAACCTGATTTAATTTAACTGTTTTAAATTAGCTAAAAATAGGATTAAAGTGATTGACCCGTAGTTATAGTCAAAATAAAGTGCACTGTAAAGTTTGTTGCAGCTTTTTTTACAGATATCCCATTGAAAGTTATGCCAAAAAGCTGTAACTAACTTTACAGTGCACTTTATTTTGACTATAACTACGGGTCAATCACTTTAATCCTATTTTTAGCTAATTTAAAACAGTTAAATTAAATCAGGTTAGGGAACTTCCTATTCTTCTTAAACGGAATCGCTATATCTACAAATTATGTTATACTTTTTAGTTATTGTTGTAATAAAAGCGTGTTTTTAGTTTTTTAACTATAATTTTATTCCTTCTCAACTTCACATTTCCCCGTGCACAGAATTATGGTTTTAATTATGGCCACTCTAATGTACGCGTCAATTATGTTTTGTTTATTTGCAGAAGTGCACACAGTTTTTCTTTGGTTAATTTTTCAGCACGTCACTGTGGTTGATAGCCGAAATCATAGCGGAAAATTCTGAGAGAAAAAATTGTCTTTAAAATTTTAGGAAGTCTACTTCCAAAAGGTTTAATTTGGGAAGGGCCTTTAAAATCAATTCCGACCAAAATTCAATACACTGCCGTACTATAAACTCAGGCTTCTAATTAGTTAATAGCAAATATTTTAAGACCTTCCTACTTCTCAAGTCTTCCTTTGAATGTATGCTAAGCCTACCAAAATACTCCTTTACATACATCACACAAATTACTGGCATCATTAAAATAAGCAAAATTTGTTGTAAATTACATTATAACTTCAACATTTTAGTTGTATTATGATTTACAAATGACCAACTTTAGAACAACAACATTTCAGAATGTTTATGTATGGCACATATTTATTGTTGTGTTGTGCAGGGAATGTTTGTTTTTCTAGTATAGGTTTGGCCAACACTATCTACACCACAGATTTATCGATAGTTTTCCGGGTTTTGAGGTAGGCGATGAGAGAAACAGAACTATTTATTTACAAGAAGCTTACATAGCACGTCTGCAATACGTACACACATATTTATGTTCATATGTACATAGAATCAGTGATGGGCAAAATTGTATTTATTAAGTATTAAGTACTAAGTAGAAAACTATTTATGTATTTATGTAAAAAGCAAAGTACTATTTACTTAAGTATTTTGGATGTTAATAAATACCGATTTTGCTAGTCTTTACTTATTTTCACAGCGCTAAAAACTTGGTCTAAAAGTATTTAGTTAGTTTCGCCTAACAAAACACCGCATAGGGCAGTACTTTGAGACTTTGTCTTCACTAAATACAGGATACAAAAGTACTTAATGTTTATGGCTTCACTAAATACTGAATACAAAACCACTTAGCACTTATGACTTGATTAAATACTAAATATTTGCTCTATCGCAGTGCAAAAGTAAAGAATTTCGGGATTTTCGAGATTAATTCAAGATTTTCCACTTTAAAGACTAATTAGGTATTTTTTGAGCTCCTTCGGCATTTTCGGGACTATTTCAGGACTTTCGGTCTTCTTTGAACTGTATATTGATAAATGTATCGATAAAAATATCGATAAATATATTTATAAAAACATCGATAATTTTGTTGATGAATTATATCGATACATCTATCGATAAATATGATGATAAATATATCGACTGTAGTAAATTGAGGTGAGTGTAAGGTAAAATGTTAGTTTTCTCCTAAATCATAGTGTATTTAACTTTAAAGTATTTAGCCATCGACTAAATGCCTTGGTACTTTAGTGAAAGTGATTTGCATCTCCAAAGTGCCTGAGTATTTTGGACTAGAGTATTTGGCGCCTGTTAAATACTTTCATTTATTGCACTTTAGTATCTAACAGCTCCTAGTTATCTAAGAGTTTTTTTGTTAAGTATTCAGCAAACTCCTAAATACCAAAGTGTTTTTACTGGGGTATTTGGCGACTCCTAAATACCCAACTTTTTTGTTTTTTACTTGAGTATTTTAGCAACTCCGAATTACCCAAGTTTTTTTTAATTGAATATTTATACACCTACAAATACTAAGTATTTGAGAATTCTGTACACAAACGAGTACTTTAAGTACAAAAGTATTTAGGTATGCTCAACACTCTGCAGAATATACTAGTTTTAGCAGAATATCACCATGGAACTGGTGCGGTAAACGAGAAGCATTAAAGATAATGCTTTGCAGCTGTACTCATGCATATACATACATACATATGTATGATGTAGAAAGCCACTCATGAGTCAACATTGCCTAGATTTGGTATCTGTAGAGGCGGTTACAGAAGCAGCTTCATTGTAATAATGATGAAACAGGATGCCCACAGCAGGATGTGTGAATATTAAAGTATCCTCTACATATCCTTGCTATTGTTGGCGAATGCAATGCATTTATTTATGCCTGTGGAAAACACTGATAGCTGTACTAATATACAGACACGTTAATAGAAATATGTACACACTTTATGGTACACTCTGGTACACATTTAATGCCTAGCTTTACGTACAAAAGTTTGCTTAAGATTGTTTGTATGTAAGCACATCCGCATACTTATGTATGTACTCTTGTGCAAATATATATACGTACATGCAAACGTATTAATTTTTACATCCTTATTACTTTAGATTGTTGTAAGTGTTTGTGTGTGTAATATGCTTGTCGCTGTTTGTTGGCGCCTTTGTTGGTTTCCTGCTGAATAGCCACAAGTGTAATTTAAAGCATTATTAGTGCAACAGGAGAAATAGCAGCCGGTGTGAAAATAAAACAAAAACAATGAAAACCACAATGTGGGTATGTATTTTAGTAAAAATAATAATAATAGATTGGCGCTTACACATATGTTAGTGTTTGGCCGAGCTTCTCCTCCGATTTGTGGCGTGGGCCTTGATGGCGAGGGACCTACAGTTTTACGCCGCCTCCCAAAGAGAAACTGTTTTGCATGACAGAAATACACTCGCAGGTTTGCCATTGCCTGCCGAGGGGCGGCCGCTGTTAAAAAGAAACCTTTATTCTTAATTTTTTTGCGATGCTGGTTTTACCAGGGCTTGAACCCAGGCACTGCGGAGTGGAAGCTTGCACTGCTAACCACTACATCACAGCAGTAAAACTACTAACTACTAAATATATATATGTACGCTTATATGTACTGGTGAACATACACATTAATGTGTGAGTTCTGGCTGCTTTGAAGCAGTGTTGCAATTGAAAATTTTTTATAAGAAACCATACGTAAATACTTGTACATATCGATGGTTCTCTGAAATATACACATTCAATTAAACATGGATTAGACAAGGATTAGAAGCATTGGATGGGTTGAAGCTTTCCGACTATACTTTAACGGCGCCCCCTGTCCGCTTCCCATGGTCGACATTTCGTTTTCCTCTTGCACTGCTAAAAATGCCGCCAAAAAACATATATGCTGTAGGGGCGTTTGCAGAACTTAATCAACCCTTGGCTAAACGCCTTCACGTTCGATTTATTTGGAAAAGTCTGAAAATTCTACCGTCAGTACCAGTTGAAACTCTCCTCGTGAGGTCGACCGTGCCGCAAAGTAGGCGTGTACGGCAGGTAGAGGTAGATTGTCAGCCCTCTCGCTCTACATTAAATGCTGCATAAACAAAAGCCTCCAGGGTTGTTCAGCTATTTATCACAGTGTCAAACGATAGAGACTTAAGAAGATTTTAGTTTGAAAGAACTGTTAAAGAGGGATGCTATCTGTTTAAAAAGTCGAATTTAGTAAATTCCGAAACGAAAGAGATCCAATACAGCTTTGGTTTGAAAATATTTTTAACGAGGGTTGCCACCTATTCGAAAAATCATGTCTATCTATCTATGTTTATATACATACATACATATAATACGCGAAGCCATTTTTTGAGAAGGTCAGCAGACGTTCTTCCGAATTTTAAAATTAACAGTTCAAATGAAAGGGTATGGCCCATATTCAAAAATAGCGATCCATATGCAAGAATCACACGATTTTTCTCAATTTTACTGCACTTTTATAAAGTTCTAGAGATGTTTATTTAAAATTTTTCATAAAAAAATGAGGTATACATACCCTTATTCTACAGTTAGTTAGTGAAAAATGAGGGCACTTCTTTCTAATTGTTCGTATTTACAATCATTTATTATTAAAAATATCTAAAATCATTCTTAGTAACTATGTACATATATAAATAACTGGAAAACTACTTACACAATACACATATTTATGCGTATGTACGTGTATATACCCATACATTTGTAGGCAATTTGCTTGGTCAGCTTTTGTTTAAATGTTTAATTTCCAGCCGACAACATGAAATTTCATTTATTTCTTTCAATTTACTCAAAATGTTGACATGTCTAAAATTTAGTGGACATTTGTGTGCGAAGTAAGAAAAGTGTGAATATGTATGTACGCATAAACTAATATATATGTATATTATGCATACATATATACGCTTATAAATACATGCATGCATTTGTACATATATCTATGTATATGTAGGAGCTTAACCTCCTCTAAACATACATATGTATGTATATGCATTTACTTTCTGCTCAGCAATTTTGCTCTGAATAGAACGATTTTGTATGATTTGTATTTATTATTTATGATTTTATTCTATTTGCTACTACTTCTTAATTTCTGTTGACAATTTCATTTAAATTTCAACAATTTCTTATTTACGAAATACACATGTACCTACATAATGCATATGTATTTGTGTATATGAGTAATCTTTATTTGCAAGGCAAGCTTAAAATGCATTATTTACGAGTATCATGCAGTTAGAAATATTTTTATTATTTATTGTTTAGTTTATACAAGGAGGAGCTTAACCCTTAGTCAAACAGCAATTCAAAATTTTTTTTACCCTTTCATCTTAAAAAAAAGGTAATTAGTTAAAAAAGTAGTGATAAATAATAAAAGAACAATATTTTTTATAATTTTACGTGATTTTTGATAAAAATTTAAAACTTCATAAATTTAAAATTGAAATATCTCAAGCAGTATTGAAGTTAGCGATTAAGCGCTAATGAACTTTTTTGTAGGAAATAAAATTTCCTACAAGTTTCTCATTTACATTTTGTCTATAGCTCTTGTCATTTACGAGATAAATGCGAAAAAACGTAAATTTCATGAAAAAATCAGGTTTAGTGGCCCGTACTACCTCGCCGGTGTGAGTTATGACTTCGCCGCAGTGGGCACTTTTGTAGAGTATTTAATGCTGAGAAAATCCCCATTTTGGACAAGGTGATACCATTAAATGCCGCCTGAGCTATAGAAATTTAAAAAAAAGGAACAGTCCAGCGCCTTCGTCTTGGCCTGCAGGCTGTATCGGAGATACAGCCGCTAAATTTAAACGTAGAATACGTGGTATGGTTAAGAGCATATCCAAGTAAAAAAACAAAAGCACACACTAAGCAAAAAATATCGATAACAAAAGCGATAATAATATCGGTAGCAAAATCGATAAAAACATCGATAAAGAAATCGATGAAAATATTGATATCAAAATCGAAAAAATATCGAAAGCAAAATCGATAGCAAAATCGATAACAATACTGATTACAAAATCGATTACAAAATCTATCAAAATATCGATTACAAAATCGATA